>NC_083878.1:77256119-77559149 GCF_032452875.1 Bos javanicus
TTTTACTAGAATGGCCCAAAGATACTTAAAACTTAACATCTCTACAACAAAAAAAAGAAAGAAAGAAAGAAAGGAACTAAAGCCCTTTCCCCAGCCCCTGAGTTCCACAGCTTGGCTATTCTATATCAGAGAACACCATCATTGTCTACTATGGATTATCCAAAATGTTGCTCATATAATTGGTCACCAAACCTACTGATTTTACATCCTAAAATACAGTAAGTTCCCTACTTACAAACAAGTTCCATTCCGAGAGCACATCCATTAGTCCAATTTGTTTATAAATCCAATGAAGTTAGCCTGGATACCCAACTAACACAATAGGCTACATAGTACTGTACTGAAGTAGGTTTATAATACTTTTCACACAAATAATACATAAAAAACAAGCAAACACAAAAATAAAGAAAACGTTTTTAATCTTAGGGTACAGTACCTTGAAAAGAACAGTGGCTGGCACAGAGTGGCCAGGCAAGAAGAGTTACTAAGTGGAGGAGGAAGGGAGGTGGGAAATGGTAGAGCCGAAGAATTTCACGCACACTTGATGGTATTTGCAGGGGACTTGCTGTAGTTTCCAAGTATCTCCATATCTCACAAGTCTACCTGCCTGTATAGTGCTTCTCATAGCAATACTTCTACCTGGTCTTATCCCTATAACCACTTCTTAACAGGTTCTCCAGCCCTCAGTAAATTCCACTGTAGAACATCCTTCCTTCATTCTAAAACACGAATTTGATCAAGGTACACATTTGCTTAAAAGTACTTTAGGATAAGTCCAAACTCCTTCAGAGGATTTAAGAGAACCTTCGTGATCTGGCACCTCCAGATTCACGTCTCGCTTTCCTCCTCATTCTGTATCCCTCTCTCCTGTATTCTGTCACACTCTCTAGCCTCCAGCCATAAAAACAATCTTTTGTTTTTCTCAATACATCTTTCTCTAGCCTCCAATCGTTTACATAGGATGCTTTATCTTTTCACGGTACCCTCTCCCCACTCAACCTTACCTTTGCTCCCTTCCAATATCGATTCAGCATTCATGTCACAGCTCAGACATCCATTTCTCTAAGAAATTTTCGGTATGGCTCCTGCCCACCATCATTAAGTCTGTTAGGCACCTCCCTCTCTCTCAGAACCCGTACTTCTCCTCCCACAGCATGTATCACATGGTACTTTAATTGCCTGCATCCTCATCTAAATCACTCCTAATTGGCTACCACTGCTGTTATTCAGTCGCTAAGTCGTGTCTATCTCTGTGACTCCCTGGACTTCAGCCTTCCAGGCTCCTCTGTCCATGGGATTTCCTAGACAAGAATACTGGAGTGGGTTGCCATTTCCTTCTTTAGAGGATCTTCCTGACCCAGGGATTGAACCCGGGTCTCTTGCTTGGCAGGTGAATTCTTTATCACTGAGCCACCTGGGAAACCCTACATAATTGGCATATTTGGTGAAATCAGAACATATGTTTATAATGGTTTGTCATGTATCCCTTAAGTCTATTGTATCACCTGGCACATAACTGGTGATATAATAGGTCAATAAATAAGTATAAAATAAATGGAAGAATGGCATCTATCTGTCTGCACTTCAAAGGAAATTGATCAAAGAAATCCCTTCTTTTTGTCTCATTCAAACTAACTGGTACTGATTGTTAAATAAATGATCAGTTTATAGGCCCAGATCTATTGAAATAACTTGAAAAAACTAAAAATCCAAAGAGGCATGATTTACCCAAAAAGTCACTATTGTATGGTTATTGTCATTGTTTTTGCCGTTTTCTAAATTAGTTTGGTTTCTTTGACTGAATCTGGTAATTTGGGATGAGGGAGGTATTGAATGATAATGTTCATAACGAGATGTTCAAAATGCTAATTGAAGTGTAAGCTTCAAAATCATGGCTTTCTATGAGTTCTTATTCCATGCAGGTAACTGCTTTCCTTTTCCTGTATCTCTCCACCGTCTGTATTTTGAAGCCCACCTTGAAATGTGTTAACTTTGCCTCTTCTTCGCTTTCCTCAGAACCCACATGCATGTCATATGCATTTCATCCCCCCTCTAGCAAATCTCTAGAAAATTGGAATGGAACTTTTAAAAGGATACAAATCATTGTAGGTTTGGCATCTCCCACATCATCCATTTCGGTTGATTTGCTATTAGCATCTGTGATGAGGCTTGGAGGTGGCTGCCAAACCTTGAATGTCACTGAGATGAAATTTAGCTGGTGGGGCTGAAGCCAGGCTTATTACTGTTCAGTTTGTGAAGCGTCATGATTGTCCTCTCTTGTTAGCGTGCCTCCGTTTGAGCACAAAAAGCATAGATTGCTTTGCAAAATCTATCTTAATTAATCATAAATAGTGCCTGATGGGAAGATTGCTGCTTTCATCTCAGTTAAATAAAACACAATCACTAAATCCTTTTCTTGCTCCAGGTTTTCACAGTATTGTGCAGGTTGCCTCCTTACATATTTGAGATGCTGGAGGTCTAATCACATCAGTGTGTTACTGATAGCCTCATTAGGCTGCACCATCAAGAACTGTTCCCAGCCCCTTCTCCAGCAGCAGAGCCAAGTCCCTATGAGTTAAACGGGGACACTGGAATGGCGAAACAATTCCACTCCTTCCCAGCAGCTAATTAAGGAGAGGAAAAGCATTGTGCTAAAGACTTCATTGAGTTTGCCTTGCAGCTCTTCAAGGGTGACCTTGTAGCAAATGGTGAAAGAACTGAAGAGAGTCACTGTTGCGTGGTAAATGATCATCAGGAAAGTTCAAATGCTACCGAATGGGGTGGCTAAGTGTGCTAGAATGAGCTTGCTTTCTTCTCTGCCCCTTGGAAGTCACAAAATTTCCTTTCTGTGCAAATACAGAAAGCAAATAATGAAGAATGTTAACAGTCTACTTCAAAGGACAATATATAATCAGCCTCTTGCACCAGTCATATAAATGCTACCTATTGGGGCTTAAATACAGCAGTTTGCCATGGACACCCATGTCATATAATGGGCCTGTGTATGTGCATAGTAAGCAGTATAATTGCTAGCCTATTGACAAGAGCTAAAAAGAAAAGCTAAATATTCAATTTCCTATCTTTTCTTGCAGCTTCAGTTAAGATTCTCTGAAACAGTTCTGATCAATGAGATACATGGAGAAATCTGCTGAGACCTCCTGCTCTTCCATCCTCTTCCTGCCTGGATTGAGGATACGCAGGAGCACTTGGGACCAGAAAGACAAAAGCTACATGCTGAGGATGGCACGTTAGGAAGACAGAAGAAGTTTAATTTCTTGATGCATCTGGATTAGCCTTACAAACCCTGGATTTCCTAAGTCCAGATCTCTTAGTGCATAACATAAACTCCTATGTGTTTAAGTTAAGATTCATCAGGGTCATGATTCAGATGTCAGAATCCAATCCTTTCTGATGGAGAACACAAATGACTCATGATTACTTTCTGCCTTTCTTTCAAAAGAGTACCATGTAAAAACAGATCAGACTTAATTCATCTCTTGTTTTGAAAAAAATGCAATGGCTGCTCAAGATTTAGGAATGAATGTCCTAAGGACCTTATTTAATTCTCAAATTCACACATACCACTTGTATTAGTCAAAGTCTAGTCAGGAAAACCAAAATGACCCTATGTACTTATCAGAGGGAATTTAACATAGGAGATTTAATATGCAGAAAGAAGAGGCAACACTGAGGTGACCCCGAGACAACAACAGCAGAGAGCAGCTACTATTCCTAAAGTTGGAGGGATGAAAGGGAATAGGCAGGTGTGAGCAAAACTTTAGAGTCCAGAGGAGGAGTCTCAAAGAGTTGGTGGTCAGATCTTGAAAAGGAGACACCTCCAGGGAAGAGAACACATTTAGGAGTTCAGGCACAGACCTCAGAGGAGGTGGCGTGCCACCACATCAAGGTGGTACCTTGAAGAGGAGGTGATGAGGCTTGTTCTAGGAGTGCTGAAAGATGCTGGTTACCCTGCTGCAGCCAGGGTAACCCGTACAACCTGAAGAACTGCTGCTGCTCGGGTGATGCTGCCGGGGCCAAGAGCACGTAGGAAAAAGAAAGTATCTTCTCAGCCCCTGTTTCTCCCTTCCACTCTCTTTATACTGCTTCCTATTGGCCAAACCTAACAGGGAACAGCTGAAGAGAGTCTGATCAATGCAGTTACCAGTGTTCCAGCTCCAGCATCCCATCTGAGAACAGAGAGTAATGGGGTAGATTGGGAACTGTGACAATATAGGCAAAGGACTAGCGCAGCAGAAAATGCAGTAAAGAACAACTGAAGCATTAAAGTGAGTCCACAGTGGCAGTATTAACAGAACAAAGGCTATTTTTGAAAGTATCAGACAATTCTTCCATAAAATCAAAATTCTACTTTTCCAGTTAAAAATGGCTAGTAATTTTTAAAAATTATCAATATTATTTTCCTCATTTTTTTCAAAATTAATGCATAGTCATTGTAGGATGATCAGAAATAGCTAAACAAAAAATAGAAAATAAAAACTACCTTAAATGTTATCATTTATATTTCTGATATAAATATTGTCAGAAGTTCTACATTTTTAATAACAGATAATATTTATGACAACCCATTAAGCTTTTAAATGCTTAGCACACAGTCTATCTTTTAATTCTCAAAACAACCTTATGAGTTAGGTCCCTCCGCCATCAGCCAACAGAAAGTAAAAGTGAAAAGAAAGTGAAAGTCACTCAGTCATGTCCAACTCTTTGCAACCCCATGGACTATATAGTCCATGGAATTCTCTAGGCCAGAATACTGGAGTGGGTAGCCTTTCCCTTCTCCAGAGGATCTTCCCAACCCAGGGATCGAACCCAGGTCTCCTGCATTGTAGGTGGATTCTTTACCAGCTGAGCCACAAGGGAAGGCCCAGCCAACAGATAAACCACCAAAAAAAAACAAGACTTGAATTGTGCACTGTGAAATAATAAGAAATGCATATATGGTCTCTGCCTCTAATCCCTGACACAGAGTTTTCCTAGGAACTAACAAGGTTTTAACTCATGTAAATAGGGGGGTTCGGAGAATCTTTTATTCCAACATTTAGTCTCTGACCCCAGTTCCTGACATGGGGTTCCTAAATCCTTGGAACTTCCTTCATGACAGCAGTATCTTTTCTACTAATGAGGACACCCTTTCTGAGTTTCTGGATAAGGGTTGGGTCAGCAGAAAGACTAGGTTTCCAAAGTGCTACAGTGATAAAGAATCCCCCTCACTGCAGGAGACTCAAGAGATGAGGGTTCAATCCCTGGGTCAGGAAGAGCACCTTGAGAAGGAAATGGCAATCCACTTCAGTATTCTTGCCTGGAAAATTCCATGGATAGAGGAGCCTGGCAGCCTACAGTTTATAAGGTCGCAAAAGACTGGACCACGATTGAGCAGCTGAACACCCACACAAGCCCCAGAAAGAACAAGCTATAATTATAAGTTTGGAATTTTCAAGCCCATCTCCCATTCTCCAGAGAAGGGGAAAAGGGCTAGAAATGGAGTTAATGATCAATTATGCCTACGTGATGAAGCTACCGTAAGAATCCCACTAGTACAGTGATTGGGGAGTTTCTGGGTTGGCCATCATATGTATTGGGTTGGCCAAAAAGCTTGTTCAGGTTTTTACATGATGTTAAGGAAAAACCCAAACAAACTTTTGGACCAATCCAACATGCCAGGAGGTTTGCACATCCCAACTCCACAGGGACAGAAGCTCCTGCTCTTAGGACCCTTCCACACCTCACTCTATGCATCTCTTCATCTGAATATGATTTATATCTTTTATGATATAAGAAACTGCTAGACATAAGTACTTCCCTAAGTTCTGTAAGCTCTTCTAGCAAATAATTAAAACTAAGAAAGAGATCACAGGAATCTCCAGTTTGTAGCCAAGTCAGTTAGAAGTTGTAGGCACCTAGGGACCTACTTCTCAGGATTAGCATCTGGAGTAGAAGGCAGTCTTGTGGAACTGAGCTCTTAACCTATGGGTCTGTGTTAACTCTGCTTATCGTGCATTAAGTTGAATTGTAAAACACCCTAGCTAGTGTCACAGGTTTGCTTGATGTGGGAAAAAACCTCACACAATTGATGTCAAAACTGTTGTGAGTGTGGCAGTAGAGTGAGAGCACAGAAGTTATGGTGTCTTAAAGTCCAGAGAGATGAAGTGCCCTTCTTTAGCTGGTATTACAACTCACCTTACAACAAAGCAGGCCTGTACTCCCCGAGAATGGCCTTCATCTAAAGGATAAACCTTGAGCTAGCACCAGACTTGATCCCAATGTCTTTCCAAGGACAACAGTAGCATTTAATTATGCGCCTTTTCCCATAAGCCACACTCATCTCCTTTCTCCGCTTCTCCTGGCTATTAGTTGATAGTCAAGTTCCTTCAGGGGCTTTTGTCATTTCACTTCTCAGAAAGACTTTTCCTTCTCATAAAACAAATTGCCAGCTGGCCAGTCTTTCCTGACTTTCTCTTCCACTACATTTCATAAGAATTCTGACTTGCAGGTGGCACTCATTCTGCCCTCTTGGACTGATGTAACTATTACCCCCTTATTTCAATGTTTTTTTAAATATTAATAGAAATTCAGAAACAACTGTCTATGAACTGTTCTTAGACAACTGTTCAATGTCTATGAGCAAATTGCCACATTTACCAGAACCAAATGATCAGTTTCTATGACCTTGTTAATCTCTTTTTTCTCTAATTCAGAAGTTTATTTACATTTCCACAAATAAATAGTTTGAATTGCTCTTTCAGAGTTAACATTTATATAAGTATTTATATTCCCAAATTTCAACAAACAATGTGTGATTTTGAAGCATTACAAAATTATATATCACACATTGCAGATAGAAAAAAGTTGTGAAAACTAAACGAACAATATATTTCTCTTTTACTTCTTTTTTTTTTGGCCATGCTGCACAGCATGTGAGATCTTAATTCCCCAACCAGGGATTGAACCCGTGACCCTGCAGTGGAAGCATGGAGTCTTAATCACTGGACTACCAGGGAAGTCCCTGACTAATGTATTTCCAAGAGCATTCTGAATGATGGTGAATCAGGTACCCTTTGTGAATTTAAGGATTTTATCAAAGGAAGTATGTAGTTTAATTTTATCAAAGGGAGGATATATCCATGATTATCTTACATTCATTTAATCACTGTGGGACAGAGGATCTGTGGATGCAATGCTGAATGCACTTTTGCAAGGTCTTATGGGTAGCATTGAGCTGAAGGGAATAAAAATGAAAATGACATACTAAAGTATGCTGATGAGACTCAGATTAAAAGCAGAGGCAATGTCTATCAGAGAAGTCAAACTTATATGTCAGTAAACAGTAGAGAACACTGTTTTCAAACACCAGGAAACATTTATGTCATCATGGCATCTTATAATATAAAGTGAAGTCTATATCTACTTTTTGTGTTCTTGAATATTTTTGCTCAAGGTGACAGACACATGCAACAAGTCTTCATTGGTAATTTTCCAAGACGAATTTGCTTGTCTAAACGTGGAATTTTAGGACACATTAATCAATGTGTCTTAACAATTTCTACTTAGTTCCTGTATGTCCCACTTGCCACTAAAGTGAAAGTGAAAGTCACTAAGTTGTGTTCAACTTTTGCAACCCCATGGACTGTAGCTGGCCAAGTTCCTCTCTCCACGGAATTCTCCAGGCAAGAATACTGGGGTAGATTTCTATTCCATTCACCAATGGATCTTCCTGATCCAGGGACCAAACCCTCATATTCTGTGTCTCCTGCATTAGCAAGTGAATTCTTTACACTGAGCCTCCTGGGAAGCCCAAGATGAACTTCCATGAGATTACTAAGAAAATACAAAAACAAATTCCCTTAAATGAAGGTAATGGAAAAAAAGAGAAAAGATCTTTGAGGATTTGGGACAAGGGGTCATCATGAGGACACTCTGCAAGTTAAAAGAATCCTTCTTTATCTCACAAGCTAGTCCACCTTCTCAAAACAAGATAATTTGTCACTAGAATTGTCATACAAATTAAATCATAAGTTTAACAAGTGTTGGAGATTTGCCCAACACTGAATATGCAAAAGATAGATGGCAGAGGACCATGATAATAAATAAGAACATAAGGATGGAGAATATACTTCAGCAAACAAAAAGCTTAAACTAGGAAAGTCCCCTCACATTGTCAATATTAGGATTGGGACCATCAAGGAATCTGCCAGTGTGCAAATACAGGTCTTCATCAAACTTGCCAAGTTGAATAAGTGATAAAATGATGGTCAGATGATGGGTATGAATCCATTTCCATCAACCATCTGGATGTCTATGAAAAGTGACTTGAAAGAGTGTCTAATTGACATATCCCAATAAAAGATTACTAACTAACTGGGTATAGGCATCAAGAATCAGCGGGGCAGAAGCCGATTAAAATGCATCCTCAACTTGAAGACCAGGCAAGGGTTCTTTTTTTTTTTTTTCTGTTCTTCAGTTTGGATCTCAGCACAATTTTTATATTCCCCTGACGGCAGTGATCCAAGAAGGTGCATTACCACTTTTATTAGACATACTCCATCCTCTGAATGGTTTTGGCTCTGAATGCACCCTAAGGAACTTAAATCTAACACTTTAAGTGGTTCAGTTTAGTTCAGTTCAGTCACTCAGTCGTGTCCAACTCTTTGCGACCCCATGAATTGCAGCACACCAGGCCTTCCTGTCCATCACTAACTCACGAAGTACACTCAAACTCACGTCCATCAAGTCAGTGATGCCATCCAGCCATATCTTCCTCTGTCGTCCCCCTCTCCTCCTGCCCCGAATCCCTCCCAGCATCAGAGTCTTTTCAGGTCAGTTCAGTTCAGTCGCTCAGTTGTGTCTGACTCTTTGCAACCCCATGAATCGCAGCACGTCAGGCCTCCTGTCCATCACCAACTCCCGGAGTTCACTCAGACTCACGTCCATCAAGTCAGTGATGCCATCCAGCCATACTCCTGCCCCGAATCCCTCCCAGCATCAGAGTCTTTTCAGGTCAGTTCAGTTCAGTCGCTCAGTTGTGTCTGACTCTTTGCAACCCCATGAATCGCAGCACGTCAGGCCTCCCTGTCCATCACCAACTCCCGGAGTTCACTCAGACTCACGTCCATCGAGTCAGTGATGCCATCCAGCCATCTCATCCTCTGTTGTCCCCTTCTCCTCCTGCCCCCAATCCCTCCCAGCATCAGAGGCCTTTCCAATGAATCAACTCTTCACATGAGGTGGCCAAAGTACTGGAGTTTCAGCTTTAGCAGCATTCCTTCCAAAGAACACCCAGGACTGATTTCCTTTAAAATGGACTGGTTGGATCAGAATTCTGGCAGTCCAAGAGACTCTCAAGAGTCTTCTCCAACACCACAATTCAAAAGCATCAATTCTTCAGTGCTCAGCTTTCTTCACAGTCCAACTCTCACATCCATACATGACTACTGGAAAACCATAGCCTTGACTACACGGAACTTTGTTGGCAAAGTTATGCCTCTGCTTTTCAATATGCTATCTAGATTGGTCATAATTTTCCTTCCAAGTAGTAAGCGTCTTTTAATTTCATGGCTGCAATCACCATCTGCAGTGATTTTGGAGCCCCCAAAAATAAAGTCTGACACTGTTTCCACTATTTCCCCATCTATTTCCCATGAAGTGATGGGACCAGATGCCATGATCTTAGTTTTCTGAATGCTGAGCTTTAAGCCAACTTTTTCACTCTTCTCTTTCACTTTCATCAAGAGGCTTTTTAGTTCCTCTTCACTTTCTGCCATAAGGGTGGTATTATCTGCATATCTGAGGTCATTGATATTTCTCCCAGCAATCTTGATTCCAGCTTTTGCTTCTTCTAGCCCAGCATTTCTTGTGATGTACTCTGCATATAAGTTGAATAAGCAGGGTGACAATATACAGCTTATATTCCAATATACCAGTGGTCTGGTATTCCCATCTCTTTCAGAATTTTCCACAGTTTATTGTGATCCACACAGTCAAAGGCTTTGGCATAGTCAATAAAGCAGAAATAGATGTTTTTCTGGAACTCTCTTGCTTTTTCCATGATCCAGTGGATGTTGGCAATTTGATCTCTGGTTCCTCTGCCTTTTCTAAAACCAGCTTGAACATCTGGAAATTCAAGGTTCATGTATTGCTGAAACCTGGCTTGGAGAATTTTGAGCATTACTTTACTAGCGTGTGAGATGAGTGCAATTGTGTGGTAGTTTGAGCATTCTTTGGCATTGCCTTTCTTTGGGATTGGAATGAAAACTGACCTTTTCCAGTCCTGTGGCCACTGCTGAGTTTTCCAAATTTGCTGGCATATTGAGTCCAACACTTTCACAGCATCATCTTTCAGGATTTGAAACAGCTCAACTGGAATTCCATCACCTTCACTAGCTTTGTTCATAGTGATGCTTTCTAAAGCCCACTTGACTTCACATTGCAGGATGTCTGGCTCTAGGTCAGTGATCACACCATCGTGATTATCTGGGTCATGAAGATCTTTTTTGTACAGTTCTTCTGTGTATTCTTGCCACCTCTTCTTAATATCTTCTGCTTCTGTTAGGTCCATACCATTTCTGTCCTTTATTGAGCCCATCTTTGCACAAAATGTTCCCTTGGTATCTCTAATTTTCTTGAAAAGATCTCTAGTCTTTCCCATTCTGCTGTTTTCCTCTATTTCTTTGCACTTATCGCTGAGGAAGGCTTTCTTATCTCTCCTTGCTATTCTTTGGAACTCTACATTCAGATGCATATATCTTTCCTTTTCTCCTTTGCTTTTCACTTCTCTTCTTTTCACAGCTATTTGTAAGGCCTCCCCAGAGAGCCATTTTACTTTTTTGCATTTCTTTTCCATGGGGATGGTCTTGATCCCTGTCTCCTGTACAATGTCATGAACCTCCGTCCATAGTTCATCAGGCACTCTATCTATCAGATCTAGTCCCTTAAATCTATTTCTCACTTCCACCATATAATCATAAGGGATTTGATTTAGGTCATACATGAATGGTCTGCTGGTTTTCCCTACTTTCTTCAATTTAAGTCTGAATTTTGCAATAAGGTGTTCATGATCTGAGGCACAGTCAACTCCTGGTCTTGTTTTTGCTGACTGTATAGAGCTTCTCCATCTTTGGCTGCAAAGAATATAATCAGTCTGATTTCGGTGTTGACCATCTGGTGATGTCCATGTGTAGAGTCTTCTCTTGTGTTGTTGGAAGAGGGTGTTTGCTATGACCAGTGCGTTCTCTTGGGAAAACTCTATTAGGCTTTGCCCTGCTTCATTCCATATTCCAAGGCCAAATGTGCCTGTTACTCCAGGTGTTTCTTGACTTCCTACTTTTGCATTCCAGTCCCCTATAATGAAAAGGACATCTTTTTTGGGTGTTAGTTCTAAAAGGTCTTGTAGGTCTTCATAAAACTGTTCAACTTCAGCTTCTTCAGTGTTACTGGTTGGGGCATAGACTTGGATTACTGTGATATTGAATGGTTTGCCTTGGAAATGAACAGAGATCATTCTGTCATTTTTCAGATTGCATCCAAGTACTGCATTTCGGACTCTTTTGTTGACCATGATGGCTACTCCATTTCTTCTAAGGGATTCCTGCCTGCAGTAGTAGATATAATGGTCATCTGAGTTAAATTCACCCATTCCAGTCCATTTCAGTTCACTGATTCCTAGAATGTCAACGTTCACTCTTGGTCCTGTTTGACCACTTCCAATTTGCCTTGATTCATGGACCTGACATTTCAGGTTCCTATGCAATATTGCTCTTTACAGCATCGGACCTTGCTTCTATCACCAGTCACATCCACAACTAGGTATTGTTTTTGCTTTGGCTCCATCCCTTCATTCTTTCTGGAGTTTTTTCCACTGATCTCCAGTAGCATATTGGGCACCTACTGACCTGGGGAGTTCCTCTTTCAGTATCCTATCATTTTGCCTCTTCATACTGTTCAGGAGATGAGAAAAGCAAAGACAAAGGGGCCAGGCAAGGTTTTGCTGGATTAGTGTGGATATCGTTAGGACTGGGAACAAAATTGTGTAAACTTGGGCTGTAAACTCTATCTATCTGTCTTAGGTCTTGGAAATCAACCAAAATAATGCCATGTGGAAAGCATCAGGCAGTTGGTCACTCAGTCGTGTCTGACTCTTTATGACCCCATGGACCACAGCAGGCCAGGCCTCCCTATCCATAACCAACTCCCCGAGTTTACTCAAAACTCATGTCACTGAGTCAGTGATGCCATCCAACCATCTCATCCTCTGTCGTCCCTTTGTCCTCCTGCCTTCAATCTTTCCCAGCATCAGGGTTTTTTCAAACAAGGCAGCTCTTCGCATCAGGTGGCCAAAGTATTAGAGCTTCAGCTTTGGCATCAGTCCTTCCAATGAATATTCAGGACTGATTTCCTTTTGGATGGACTGGTTGGATCTCCTTGCAGTCCAAGGGACTCTTAAGAGTCTTCTCCAACACCACAGTTCAAAAGCATCAATTCTTTGGCACTCAGCTTTCTTTATAGTCCAACTCTCACATCCATACATGACTACTGAAAAAACCATAGCTTTGACTAAATGGACCTTTGTTGGCAAAGTAATGTCTCTGCTTTTGAATATGTTGTTTAGGTTTGTCATAGCTTCTCTTCCAAAAGCAAGCATCTTTTAAGTTCATGGCTGCAGTCACCATTTGCAGTGATTTTGGAGCCCAAAAAATTGGATTTGAAATAGCTCAACTGAAATTCTATCACCTCCACTAGCTTTGTTCATAGTAATGCTTCCTAAGGCCCACTTGACTTGATACTCCAGGATGTCTGGCTCTGGGTGACTGATCTCACCATTGTGGTTATCTGGGCCATTAAGATCTTTCTCGTATAGTTCTGTGTATTTTTGCTACCTCTTCTTAATATCTTCTGCTTCTGTTAGGTCTATACCATATCTGTCCTTTATTGTGCCCATCTTTGCATGACATGTTCCCTTAGTATCTCTAATTTTCTTAAAGAGATCTCTAGTCCTACCCATTCTACTGTCTTCCTCTATTTCTTTGCATAAAACCATATCATATATTAAGTTGAATTTAGCAAGGGTATCAATATCTCCAATTAGGATCAAATCAGTCACCTGCTTTGAAAATAATTAGTTTTTTAGCTGGGTTTACACAGAAGAATCCAGGGTGTGTAAGCACACTTAACTTATATTCTAGGTCAAAATATCGCTTTGGATCTAAATGTGACATTTCAATCAATCAGCAACAATTATTACCCATTTGCCTAAGACCTTGTGTTTAAAGATATATAAGGAAGATCTTGGGGAGATCACAATCTAATTGAGAAAACAGGAAGACAATCACTCTTTTTTTTAAAAGGCAGTCCATTATAATTTAGTTCTTAACTATATACTAGACAGTGTACATTCTTTAAAATAGTTTGAGGAAGGTGACTGCAATGTTGGGCTAGAGGAACCAGAAAATCCTGAGTTGCGGTGGAAAGAACTGAATGAAGCCTTGATCAATAGGATTTGATTAAGTAGAAGGGGGAGTACATTTTAGGCAAGGGAAACCACACAAGCAGAGGCAAGGAGAGAGGATGAGGGGGAAGATTTCTTTTTTTTCCTTTAACTGTAGTGAATAAGCACTTCATTGCCTGTTGACTTTCTGCATTGTTTTAACAGCTATCTGTGAACTAGTTAAATGATGAATAGGCCCAGAGGAAAAGGTGGAGCATACAAATGACTGATAGTAGATTTTTTTTTTTTAAAGAGAAAATCATAAGGAGTTGTAACCACGAAAAAAAAATTAAATTGCTGGGACTATATAATGGATTCAAATTTTCAATCAGAAACTCATATATGCAAAATCGTAACTTATTTTTCTATAGTCAAATATAATTTCTATCATTAAGCTCCTATTTCTGCTCTGAAGCAGAAAACTGATATCAAGTTGCTTTCAGGTAAATTTCTTCCATTCAAGGCACTTCTCAGTCAATTCAAGTGGATAATGCAGCTGTATTCAGATTTTTAAAATCACTCTCAGATTTCATTCTCTCTCTTCTTTCCCCCATATGGATTCAAACCTCTAGAAATATTAAACAACTGCCATTACAAAAGCAATAATGGAGAAAAAGAGAGAATCTCTATTCTATAGTCTCTTTATGGTTACAGCATAAGCAGACCTTCTGTGAGATGTACCCTGTCTTGTATGATCTTCAGACACATCCCCTTCATGCTGATAGCCATGAGGTAACCAGTCATCTGGCCAAAGATTTGGGTTGATGGTCTCTGTTCCAGTTACTTTACAGAGATGTCTCCTGCCTTAGCCTTCAATTTGTAGATCCCATATGATTACCTGGGATTTTGACTGCAAAAATGTTGCCTGCCACATTAGTAAAGAAGGGGTATTGCAGCCATCAAGCCACTACATGCCCACAGACGGTGAGCTCAGAGGGAACTCTGGATAGAGACGAACTGGATGCCCACTGCCACACCCTCAGCTACTGCATTCATCCCCAACTATGTACCCTGAGGGTACTCAGGATGGAGTAAAGCAGGACACTGGCCCTAGATAGTTAAGGTGCCTATCAGAGCAATGATTTCAATGACTCTTTGCATCTTCCCCTACATAGAAAAGTGCTAAATTCTTTAACTTGATATATCCAGTTTTCTTTCATTGAAGTTCTGACTACCTGGTCTTTGTTGTAAAAACTCCTATAATATTCTGTCTCCTCCCTTACCTCTTCAGAACAGCCCCTCAGCACTATCTCAGAGTCTGCATCCTGAGCTTAAGGCCTCAGTTTTGTCAGCCAAATAAAACATCATTCTCAACGCGTAGGTTGTGCATTTGTGTTTCAGTTGGCAGGGTCTTCCTGACTCATACCCTCCCACTTTTCATTGATGTCAGTCCTTTTTTAGCCCTTCTACACCTTTCCCATGGCTTTAGAAAGTCAACCTATTCAGCTAGCACATCCTGAAGCCCTGGAAGGCTTGGAATTGCCAGCAGACATTCACTTTGCTCCTAACAAACCACTGAGCCTCTCTTCTATAGAATTCTTCATTATATTAGGAGATATATCATCTATCATTTGCCCATCACCAGCTGAGTTGCACAGGTAAAGCTCTTCTAAACTATGATCCTGCACATATTTGTCCCCCTGTCACGCCAAAATACTCAAGGGAGTGGTGCAAAAAATGTCACAAACCCAACAAATGCCCTACCCCCTTCTCTACTCCTTTCCCTGTGATAAAAGAATATTTCCTGTTTATCAGTAAACAAACGATGTCACAGTCATCCAAAGGAGCCATGCTTTGGCTCCTTTGGCTCACACCATGTGAGCTGGTGAGCCACAAGGAAACTCAGGATGTGAAAACACAGGATACTGGTCCCAGACAGCTGAGGTGTACATCGAAGGAATGATTTCAGTGAGACTCTTGCATCATCCCATACACAGAAAACTGTTGAATTGCTTAACTTGGGATATCTGGTTTTCTTAAATTAACAATCAACTTTTGATGTTCTGACTACCTGTATTTTGTTGCAAAATTCCTCCCTTGTCTCCTTAGAGAAGCTTCTCAGAGCCATCTGAAATGCTGTCTCTTGGGCTGCAGTCCTTGCTTTGCCCGCAATAGAACTTCACTCACAACTCTCACGGTGTGCAAAATTTTTTTCAGCACATTATTGGAGAATTTATAATTGACTTTATTCTATAAGCTGGGTAGAAGGAAATGGGACCTACCACACCTATTCTCATTTCGAATTTTTGCTGCTTTTTAGCATGCACCTTGGAGAAAGCAATGGCACCCCACTCCAGTACTCTTGCCTGGAAAATCCCATGGACAGAGGAGCCTGGTAGGCTGAAGTCCATAAGGTCGCAAAGAGTCGGACATGACTGAGTGCCTTCACTTTCACTTTTCACTTTCATGCATTGGAGAGGGAAATGGCAACCCACTCCAGTGTTCTTGCCTGGAGAATCCCAGGGACGGTAAAGCCTGGTGGTCTACCTTCTATGGAGTCGCACAGAGTCGGACACTACTGAAGCTACTTAGCAGCAGCAGCAGCAGCAGCATGCACCTTACAAACTTAAACACAAGAATTATGGCATATTTATTATTCCTCCTTTTGATAGTTCAAAACTGAAAGGGTTATTAGCTACTAACCTGGAAGAGTGAGAAAGAGGACAACATACAATAAAATTATAACTCACCAATCAGTTTACCACATGTAGGATGTTTAATGTCAAAAAGTAAATAATAAAACTGAAATGTAATGGTAACTTAAGACTCAGGCAAGCTTTGAGTATGGTCTCTACTACTCTGAGATAGGAGTAATAGAAATCTATTCTATTTCTATTCTATTCACTTGCTTATTCATTTATCAGTTTAATAATATCCATCAGATATGTATAAGTGGCAAGGTGCCTGGATACATCAGCAGGTAAGCTTCCTGCTCTGTTAAATGAACATTCATTATGGCTAAGATATGCAACAGACAAGTAAACAAATAATTACCAACAGTTGTAATTGCTGTTACAATTGCTATTACAATTTAATGTAATGAAAATTTGTGGATTAAAAATTCTGGAGGTGGGGGATATTTTAGACTGGTGATTAGGATGATAAGACGTTTTTTCTCTCTTTAGTTTTTAATCTAGTCTGGACTTTAAAGCCAAATGTGCCTGAGAAGGCTGTCTGCTAACTGCCTTGCTGCTGCTGCTGCTGCTGCTAAGTCACTGCCTTACTGAGCTAGAAATATAACTAATGAGAATAGGCTCCACAGGCCTTCTTCTTCCTGAAATGGAGCTCGAAAATACTTGAAAACAAGGCGTGCTCTAGACTCCTGTTGTTGTGCTGCTTTTGTGAGAGTTTAATTGCTTTTGAATGCATATGAATGTCAATTCGAACCAGGCTAAATACGTCTTCTTGGAGACAGAGCATTTGGTCTTTCTTTCAAGTTCTTTTGTTTGCTTGAATCAGCTTTGTAGTTTAACAGATGTTTTTGGAGGAAATGGAGACATAAGCTTTTATAATGCCGAAAATTAAATGAGAAACAATACTCTTCCCTTCATTTTCCCCCAAAACATGCAACCCCGCAGAACTGGCAACCCACCCACACTGCAGAAAATTTCCACTGTTAGATGGTACACCTTACTAAAATGAAAGATATTTTTTGTGTGTACCCAGAGTTCATAATATATGGTTCATTCTTTGGGGAGATACATAATTGAATGGGTAAGTGATTATCCCTTTAGCCTTGAGGAAGGATAGTGTTTCTTACATTCATAAAATCGTCTCCCTTTAATTAAAAATAAAGTAAAATTATCACAGGAATAGGGATGCCTAGATTTTCTGTGTCAACCCTACCCCTCCAAACTTCTGCTCTACCACATAAGCAAACTCTCGTCCCACCTCAAGGAACCCACACACATACACACATGCTCTCCGTGCTTCTGACTCTTATTCTTATATGATGCTCTCTATTTAACTGTGATGCTCTCTTCTGACCCAGATCAAACAATTAAAATTACTGACATGCTTCTACATTACTTGTGCCCTTGCTTCTGCAACATGACTGCAAAGTTCTTAATGGAAGATAATAGAATACAAAAAAGCATCAGCTTTGGGCTTCGCCAGTGGTTCCGTGGTAAAGAATCCGCTTGCAATACAGGAGACCTAGGTTCCATCCCTGGATTGCGAAGATCCCCTAGAGAAGGGAATGGCAACCCACTCCGGTATTCTTGCCTAGAGAATCCCACAGCAGAGGAGCCTGGCAGGCTACAGTCCATGGGGTTGCAAAGAATCGGACACAATTGAGCTACTAACACTTTGGAATCAGACAAACCTATCCTAATTTTAACTCTATAACTTTCTACATATGTGATTTTGGACCAGTTCATTAACTTCCTCCAGCCTTGGTAGTCAATTCTGTAAAATTTCCTTCCATCTCTCAGAAAGGCTCTGCCTGTAAGTTTCACTTTCAGACAGATTGATCTCTGGTTTTGTGTGTGAGATTGCTAAGGCAGCCCTGGATTCTATATTCATACCACCTCCAGTCTATCAGAAAGGACAGAATATCCTGCCAAGCAACAAAGACTGGGTGACTTTTCATGCTTATGTCACACTTCTGCAGCTGAACACAGCACATAAGCCAGAGAAACACCACTTGTTGACTGTGTTACTTCACATTCTCCACAATTAGATCTGGGAGTTCTGTGAATTCCACCAGAAGCTCACACGTACAGAGCACAGAGGAAATAAGGAACCATTTTTCCTTATTTGGTGATGTGCAAACAAGTATTCTTTTTTAGATTGTTTTTACTTTTGGTAGATGGAACAGACAGAGAAAGTATAGAAGAGAAAAATGTGAAGAGAAGACAAACATCAGAGGACATTACAGGTAATAAAAATAAATATTACTTGATAAAAGTTTGATTTCATGTTAAACAATGTTTACTAGGTTTCAGTATTAAACACACTTTTATGACAGGTTATATTCAAAGAATTTGAAAACCAGTGTCCAAGTGTAAAATCCAAATATTGTCAAAGGAAATATGGACGCTAACAAGCCAAAATCTATGAAAATTTTCTACAATAGGAAAGATTATAATAGTGGGGACTCACTTATATGTATTGAATACTTTTAGGACTCATCTTTTGATTGGCATGCCTCTGGTCATTGAATAGAGTTTAATCACATTTCCTAGAAGGCAATAGTTTATTCTTCCATGGGCTAGAATTTCTGGCGGAATTGTCAACATACTTGAGTGAAGTGTTAAATGGCACAGGATCTTGAGTACCCTGGGCTGAGGCTGGCATAAGTAGCTATTCCAAAGTCAAAATCAGGTGACTCTGGCAGGCAGGGCTGGGCTTTGGCAGAATTAATTAAATAAGCAGTGCATGTGTTAACACCACCTCTCTAGCCAGGTTATACACGCTCCTTCCCCTGGTAATCTACTGTTCCCATTAACCTGAGCCAGGAACTGACCTCCAGGTTTAAATGCCCCATTGATTTTCATCATAATAGAAAAAAAACTCACTGGAAAGTAGCAGAATTTACTCAGGTGGAAGGGACAAGAAAGGTGAGGGAAGAGAGAAAGGAAGGAAGGGAGGGAGGGAAGAATAAGGGAACAAACAAGGATGGAATGGCGGACCTTTTCAGTTTTTCTGGATCATACATACTTAGAAGAAGAAAATGGCACTTGGCATAAAGACAGCTTTAAGGACACAGCTAGAATGGTCATATTACATAGAGACCTATACACACGACCCAACTGAAAAATCATATAAAGTCAACATTGACCAAAATCACCTTGCAAAATATAGAATAATATAGCCATGCTGCTGCTAAGTCGCTTCAGTCCTGTCCGACTCTGTGCGACCCCATAGACGGCAGCCCACGAGGCTCCCCCGTCCCTGGGATTCTCCAGGCAAGAACACTGGAGTGGGTTGCCATTTCCTTCCCCCATAGTGAAACACAAACTCAATGGCAGCATACATTTTGACTGTAGTCATTAGCAAGTATCAGATTTATCACACACTCACAATGTGTGACTCTGTGTGTGTGTGTGTGTGTGTGTGTGTGTGTGAAGGGTGCCAAAAATAACTACACAAATCTTGACTATGTTGTAGGAAATGAAAAGCACCATCTAACTAGGTTATGCGCAATACTCCTTGCTCACCCTCTCCTTTCAGCAGAGAATACAGTGATGTGAATCCTGGTACGATGAATAACTTTGTGGATAAGCTGAAGCAGATAATCAATCTACCTATCTCTTTTTTAGTCATCTATATCACAATCCTTTGCTTTTGTGTAGCATTTAATTAATTTTATTTCATTTAATCATATAAAACTATAGACTGTCAGAGCTTAGATATTCCAGAAAACATCCTGCCAAGTCCATATATTTTATAAATAGATAACTAAGGCCCTGAGAAGTTAAGCAAGATCAGTCAATATTAAAAAAAAAAAAAAATTATGTTAGAGCCAGAACGAGGATTAGGTGCAATACAATGACTAATGTGTGTCAATTATGCCTTTTTTGTTGAAAAGGGCAGTGCACGTGACAATGTTCATGGAGCAATTTGATTTCTTTGAGTGGAAGACAGTGGACTATGACTCAAGACTGGTCTATGGGTCAGCCATGGTCCAGCAGCAGCAGCGGTAATCAAAAGGAACAAACAAACTACAAAGCAATTATCAAGAAAACAATTTTGAACAAGTGTCTTGATCAATGTATTGAATCTCATAACAACTGACCAGACAATTATGAGTGTAGCTTTCGTTAGGACTGAAACACCTCTCAGTGATTCACTGGTTGTCCTCCGGTGAGGGAAGAAATGAACCCGAGGAAAGAAATGCACTCACCAGGCATCAGAATGACTTTCTTTATCTCTTAATTGCATTTGAGTTTTGAGGCTCAATAAATAAAATCATAATCCTCAAAGCATTAAATTTTAAACAAAGCCATGAAAATTGCATACTTCATTCAATTTAGAGAAAATTGCATCCATATAATGTGTTTATCTTTCATCACGAAACACATACCAAAAAGCTACCTTGTCTGATGTACGATTTCAAAATTTATGATCTTAAAATTTTGAGTACCTGGTCTGACATCCTAAATAAAGCATATGCAATAGTCAGGAAAGGAGCAAACTTCTGGTTATAAGATAAATAAGTCCTGGGCATGCAATGTACAGCATGGTTAACACAGTTATTGTTATACAATATACAATAACAATATTGTATCATACACTTGAAAGATGCTAGGAGAGTTATCACAAGAAAAAGGAAATCTGTAACTGTGTGGTGATGTACTACTACTGCTAAGTCGCTTCAGTCATGTCCGACTCTGTGCGACCCCATAGATGGCAGTCCATCAGGCTCCACTGTCCCTGGGATTCTCCAGGCAAGAACACTGGAGTGGGTTGCCATTTCCTTCTCCAATGCATGAAAGTAAAAAGTGAAAGTGAAGTCGCTCAGTCGTGTCCGACTCTTCACGACCCCATGGACTACAGCCTACCAGGCTCCTCCGTCCATGGGATTTTCCAGGCAAGAGTACTGGAGTGGGGTGCCATTGCCAATTAAATTTATTATAATTGCAATTTTGCAATATACACAGATATCAAATTGTTATATGTATATGCGGGCTATGTTGCTTTAGTCATGTCTGACTCTTTGTGATCCACTGGACTATTGCCTGCCAGGCTCCTCTGTCCATGGGATTCTCCAGGCAAGAATACTGGAGTGGGTTGCTGTGTCCTCCTCCATGGGGTCTTTCTGACCCAGGAATCGAACTCATATCTCCAGGGTCTCCTGCATTGCAGGCAGGTTCTTTATCCACTGAGCCACCTGCGAAGTCCTAATTGTTGTATACTTAAAACTAATACCATGACATATGTCAATTAGATTTCAATAAAAACTAAAAGAGGCTTAACTCAGAATAATTGCAACTGGTCTTCTCCCATCCTGGGAAATGAGAGATGTTCACAAGGGAGAGCTAGAAAGAAACACATACATACCATTCTAGAAGCAAATCCTAGAAACTTTATAAAAGTGATCTCACCAATAAAAGAAGCAAAGTCTAACAGAAAGCTTCCTATGTAACAGCCTGATTAATTTGTTGAGAAACATTCATTGTACTGTGTAAAAGGAAGCAGGCATCAAAAATTCAAAGAATTGTCACTGAAAGTATTCTTTTTCTTCCAATTTTTTCTTCTTTTCAAGTTGGAAACCCAATAGTATTAAATATTTAGGGATGACATTTCTTCTAGACATACAAAAGACCACATTTCATGAACACAATGAAAAAGGATAATTCTTAGAATTATAAATAGATGGTCATTTTTTTGGTCTCTGTTGGTGGTGATAAAATTATTCAAGGCCCAATAACTTTTTGCTGAACCTCTCTCTTTATATCTGGGGAATCTTTCAAACACTAAATGTACATCTGAACTCTCACAAAGCAGCAAGGTAAGCTTCCTCTGAAAAAAAAAAATCCAGTCATCTTTACCCCATCTTCAGTGAGGCCCTGGGAAGGAAACCTCAGAGGACTCACAGTGAAATGATCCTTTTTCATTGGTTGTTGATGATTTGAAAAGTTTCCGCATAACCCAAACCCAGAGAGGTTTTTGCTTCTATTTCGGTTTGAGGACAGAGTCACACGTTCCAGGAGCTCCATCAGAAATCATGTGCCTTGTGCCCTCACATCTCACTCTGTTTAAACTAAGTGATATGCATAGACTTTCCACAGGTATCTGCTAACCCTTGAGAGCTCACCAAGTTTCCACTATGTTGCAGTTTCAGTCTACACATTTACTGGCAACACATACAGATAAGGCATGACCTTGACCCTCCTGTTGCTTAGAGCTTAAACTGTAAGGGAAGTAAACTTTCGATGTGAAGGAGTTGATCATTCTAAGTTATCTACTGGGCATACAAGTAGCTAATGTTATACACTTTCAAACTAAGGAGACCCAGATACAAAAAGGAGGTGGTGGGGACACGAAGGAGAGGAAATTTAAGTTGCCCCATTAAAGTTACAAGTGCTGTCTCACTCCTGTAGATTCCATATGGGACTTGCCAAATATACCTGCTTGTAGCCTACACATCCAGAGCTATATCTTCCTTTAATACATATGCATATATACCCCCAGGCTTATATTACAGCTTTATATTGAAGATCATATATATATATATGTGTGTGTGTAAATGTACGTATGTAAAGTCATATGTATATATATATATATGTGAATAGTAATTCAAATAAATCAATGACACAATGGACATGAGTTTGAGCAGGGTCTGGGAGTCAGTGATGGACAGGGAAGCCTGGCGTGCTGCAGTCCATGGGGTCACAAAGAGTCAGACACGACTGAGCACCTGAACTGAACTGAACTGAATTCAAATAAAAGCCCTAGAGTTCAGCTGCACTTCAGTGATATTTCAGACCTTATCGATCCCTGAACACTCAGAAAACCCAATTCATATAGTGCTCTAAACAAGTACTGTTCACCACAACAAATATTTATTATTGAGCTCCTACATATGTCAGACACGACGATGTATAAAACTTTTCCTCTTTCTCGGTGACCTTACTCAAAGAGGAAACAGATAACTTCCCTGTGACATACGCTGGTAGAATATGCAGCTAGTGTTAGGAGAGCACAGAGGAGGGTCACTAAGTCCAGTGTAGTGAGAGGAGTAAGGTGATGGATAAGATGATGGGAAGGATAGGGGCTTTGTGGGAGAAAGAACAGCAAGAGCAAAGCCACCACACTTTCTAAACAAAGAAGCAAACCAATGAATGAATGATGTGTGAATGAATGATGCACGAATGAATGAACAGAACAGAACTCTGAAGGGGAAGGATGACCCATGAAGGGAACATAATATGAGAACAGGTACCACAGAGATAAATTTTGCAAGATTAGAATCTTAGCTAGAGGAGCTTTGGGAGAAAAAGCAGAGAACTTGATTGAGGCGAATTGAGTAGAGTTCTAGCTCTCTGATTAAAAGCCTGTTTCTGAAATACTGCTGATTCTTCCTTCTTCCTTCTTATTCTTAACCTGGAAAAGGGTTAGTCAGCTGTATTCAACTCTGCAATCGCATGGACTGTAGCCCACCAGTCTCCCCATTCTTAACCGACATAGCTACTATAATTTCAGGGCTGGGAGTCTGGAACTGACCAAGCTTGGCTCTGTCAAGGCCAGGTCCATTAATCTACAGAGTGTTTAGAACTGTGGTTAAACAATGAGAAAATGTACAGCAGTCCTTGACCACAGAAATGTCATCAGCATCAGTATGTACACACACAAATGCACATACGTGGGGATCCTTCTTCCTCACATGTACATACTAATTACTCTTTGGGCAGCTACGGGCTGAAGGATCACACTTCAGAGCAGAGACTACTGATGCCAGAAGATCTAGAGAATCTGGCCTCTTTCTTACATTTTATATGAGGCCAAGAGTAAAGAGACTTCAGATCTGTGTTGCAGCCATCAGGGAAATCCAAATAGACTCTATATCCCATCAAGCTAGGATGTCAGAATGATGACACCTCCAGGGATAATGTGGATTGCAATTTGCCAGCGAACTACAATGCAGTTGATTGATCAGCATTGCATAGTGGCCAGAGCAGAGGATTTGGAATCTGACTACCAGGGTTTGGAGCCTCATTCAACTTTTTATCGGTTATGATTTTGAGGCATGTTGTGTAACTGATCCGAGCTACTCTTTACTCATCTAATAAAGGTCACAAAATTGCCTTTTGAATGACAGATTCAAGAGACTCTAAGCCCTCTTCTACTGGTTGTTCACAAAATACTTCCTTTCCTCTACTCTGGCTTCTCATAAGTCACACTGTCCTTGCCCAGTTTTGTCTCAGGCCACTCTTTGTTTCTTTCTCAGGATCAATTTTCCTTGCCTGCTCTTTACATGTTTGTGTAATCTGGAGCTATAAGGGTCTTATCTCTCAATATCCCTGGGGAATTCCATTGTCTCTGATGTTTCTACTACTGCTTATGAGAAAGTGCTTCCTACACTTTCATCTCCAAGCTTTGCCTCATGTAACTCCAGACTCCTGTGTCTGACTCCCTACAGGACATCATCAAAAACACAACTGACATAAAGCAGAGTAGAGTTTATACTTAGTCCCACTCTTCTTCCAAGTGTCACTGGAGCAAGTGAGCAATTAGGAACAAAAGCTGAGGGATGCTGGGCTCATGTGTCACATTTGGTAAATATAGCAGATTGAAAGCTAGAAAAGGAATCATGATTCAAAAAAATCTGGGAAAGGAAATAAGAAAATCTGAGGATCAATGAGGACAATTACAACAATGAATGGGAGCACTTCAAATGCATGAAAATCCATCATATTTATTATTCTAAACTCCCTGGTCATCTTTGAAAGATGCTTTGGAACCTAATGAAAATTTGTAAATAAAGGAAAGAATCAGGTATTTCTCCTGTTTTTCCCAAAAGGAACACACCTCAAAGGAAATAAGTTGTTAATAAAGTAAATTTTCTCTCTTTCCAGGCAATATTCTAGCTATTGAATAAAGAAAAAAATGAAAGAATTCGAGTATTACTGTATCACATATAAGGTACCATAACAAAACAATGGACTAAGATATTGATTAGCAATGGCTGCTAACATCACAAAAATAGAGACAGGTAGATAGGATGAAACCTCTAAAGAAAACAAATGGTTCTACTTCTGAAGTATTCCTATGTAAAGATCAGAATTTGAATCTGATCAACTCTCCAACTTACAGGAAATAAAAGGAACAGAGGCAATGCAAACAATTTCTGTGGTAAATGTTACAGGAAAATATAACCTGGTATCTTAAACAAATAAATAGTAAAGGAGGAAAGAAAGGAAATATGGAAAGCAAACTTAAAAACAGATCTAAGGAATACAGCAACCGAAGTCGATGTTTATTTTTTCATTTGGAGTCTGACTGCTCAAGCTAAAAATTAGGGAAGACGAATAGATGATGATAAGTTGAAGGAGGAGGAGGATGGGGTGTGGTGATGATGATAGATCAAGATTTGAGAAAATTTTAATATATGCTAACTGGAAATTTGCTGGTTTAAGAAATTATTGATTATTTTATATGCATGAAAATGGCAGTGAGATTTTATAAAAGATTACCTTTTTGATAATCATACTAAAACATTTGGTATGCTTGGACTGCAAGGAGATCAAACCAGTCAATCCTAAAAGAAATCAGTCCTGAATATTAATTGGAAGGACTGATGCTGAAGCTGAAGCCCCAGTACTTTGGCCATCTGATGCAAAGAGCTGGCTCATTAGAAAAGACTCTGATGCTGGGAAAGATTGGAGACAGGAGGAGAAGGGGACAGCATCCCTTGGTTGGATGGCATCACCGACTTGGACATGAGTTTGAGCAAGCTCCAGGAGTTGGTAATGGACAGGGAAGCCTGGCATGCTGCAGTCCATGGGGTCGCAAAGAGTCAAACAAGACTTAGCGTCTGAACTGAACTGAACTGAAACATTTACAAATGAAATATGTCTGAGATTTATTTCAAAAGAATCAGAGATGAGGAGAAATGAATGAAGTATAGATGAATGGTTAACTGTTGAAGCTAGCAAGGGGTATACAGAGTTTTATTAAACTATTCTCCCCACTTTTGTATATGTTTGCCATTTTCCATAAGGAGAATTTTTTAAAATATCTGAAAGTGTTTGATTGAGTAAAGTTTCTGATGCATCTGGAGGCTTGTCATAAAATCACTATTTAGGTTAGAAATCAAATTTAGGATGTGACCAGCCCTGACATCAAAGGTGACTACAGTTAAGTTGGAAACATAGTAACACAGTATAATATGGATTTCATGGTGCACCAGGGTCATTAAAGAGAAAAAGATATTGCCAAAGAGTAATTGAGAGGTCTTTAACCTCTCAAGTTGACATACTTTATTAAACACTCTTGTATCATATGAATCATCTCTGGTACTGATTAAAAATGCAGTTTCTATAATCCAATCAAGAACCAATGGGGAAGGAGCTGAAACGTTACAGGTTTAACTAGTGCTCCAAATGTTCATCATCATAATTTAGGAATCAAAGTGGTTTATTTCAAGATGTGTGTGTATGCATGCTAAGTCACTTCAGCTGTGTCCAACTTCTTGTGACCCTATGGACTGTAGCCCGCCAGGCTCCTATGTCCAGGGGATTGATTCTCCAGGCAACGATGCTGGGGTGGGTTGCCATGCCCTCCTCCAAGGAATATTCCCAACCCAGGGTTATCGAACCCAGGTCTCTATGTCTCCTGCATTGGCAGGTAGGTTCTTTACCACTAGCACCACCTGGGAAGGCCTAATTTCAAGGTACAATATGATATTCCAGTGTAAATGGTTAGAAGTTGGAGGCAGTTGGACTAGGATTTGATAAGCAAAGAGTAATACAGGTTTGGGAGTTATTTTCATAGATTTTCCAAAATAATTCAATAAAGGTGTTCACCAAAACCAGAGGGTGATGCAACAGAACCTCCAATGGTTAAAGGGCACAACTGACAATTCTGGGAGCCAATCACTCACCACTCTTGTCCCTAATGTCCCAACTGATTGCGAACGACACACACAGACAAGTAACTCTAAAGCATCAACTGTTTTGGTGGCAATGAAAGAAAGAAAGCAGTTTGAACCTGATGCCAAAATGCAAGTACCTACTGTTTCCCTGGTAGGATTAAAATTAAAGCCCTTCAGGTAAAGTATACCTGATAAATGTGCCTGCTCATCTGAGCCTTCAAGAAGTTCCCTGGCCTCATCTTTCTACTGCTGAAGAGGTATGGATTAAGGTGATGGCCCTTCTATTTGATCAAGGAGTTATACATCTAGAGAGAGAAACAGAGAGTGGGTCCTATTTCTTGTTTTTCTAGCATCATGAGTCTACTTGGTCACAGAATGGCCCAATGGATATCAAGTTCTCCTCTGAGAAAGAGTAATTAAGTTACAGCAAGAGACCAGAAATGTGCTACCCATTGGCCACAGCAGGACTTAAAGATTAATATTATTTGCTACAAGTGCTATTTGCATAATCTCTCTATCCTTCATTAATGTTTATTCAGTTTCTAGAAAATGATGTAACAAGCTCTTAATATAACAGAGAACAGAAATTAGTTTTCCAGGTTTATTTTGGTTACTTTCTAAGAGCAACAAAAGCGACATAAAGGTGATAATTTATTGGAAAAATATCATTAATTAAAAATTTTGTTTTCTATTTCTTGTTAATTAAGACAATACAAGTTATGTGCTCAAAGATGACCTGGCATATAATAAGCCCCTAATAAATGTCTGTTGTTGTTGTTGCTGAATCATACTTGTTATAGGATATAGAATTTGTGATGAATTGTTTTAGGGAAATTAGGTTACTTCATTAAACTTAAGAATTACGATATTTAATTAGAATTTTAAAATGCTAATTTACCCTGTAGACTCTTGAAAGCATATAGACATAGGTGTGGGTGCTACATGGTTTTAAATATACTTTGTCTTACTAGCAATCAGTAGAAAGTGCTAGGGTTTGGAATTTAAAACAGAGTTTAAATCTGAGCTCTACCAATTACAATCTGTGTTGCCTTAAGCTCGTTACTTGACCTCTCTGAGATTCAGATTCTTCATCTGATAGGTAACAGTTCCCTTGGCTATAAAAAAGGAATGGTAATATCACATTCTTCAAAGTGTTGTTGGAAGAATAAATGAAATCACATTAGTAAAGTGTTTCCCTTAAAATACAATGCTCATATAGTGTTTTAGAATTTTTAAATGCTCTTCAACACATAATCTTTTCATTTTAACTACTTATAATACTATAAGCAAGGTAGGACAGACAACTTTATTTCCATTTTACAACTATGAAGACCAGTATTCAGTGAGTTATTGCTCTTGTTCAGTCACTAAGTTGTGTCTGACTCTTTGCAACCCCACCAACTGCAGCACGCCAGGCTTCCCTGTCCTTCACCATCTCTCAGAGTTTGCTCAAACTCATGTCTGTTGAGTGGGTGATGCCACCCAACCATTCATCCTCTGTGCCTTCCTTCTCCTGCCCTCAGTCTTTCCCAGCTACAGTGTCTTTGGCAGTGAGTTGGCTCTTCACGTTGGGTGGCCAAAGTGTTGGAGCTTCAGTGTGTAACTTACTGTATTAGTCTTCTACTACTGTGTAATGGTATTACCAGGAACATAGCAGCTTAGAACAACTACTTGCTGGTTTTGTGGGTCATGTGTCTGAAAACTGCTTATCTGTGTCCCCTACTTAGGTTATCACCTGGCTGCAATAAAGATGTCACCCAAATTGGGAGCTTCATGTGAGATTCAACTGGGACAGAATCCACTTTCAAGTTCATTCAGCTGTTGAAGGAATTCAATTCTTGTGGTTGTGGGACTGAGGGTTTTAGTTTCTTACTGGCTACTGCTTAGCAGACTCCCTCAGCTCCGACAGGCCAGTCACAGTCCTTGCCACGTATAGTTCCCCAGCGTGGCTACTTGTTTCCTCAAAGTTGGCAAGGGAAAGAAACCCCATCAGGTCGGGCACTATAATGTTATGCAATGTAACCATTTAATCTCTTACATTTCAACACTTGAATGAATTTTATTGGCTAAAAGCAAGTCATGGAAATGTGTACACTTGAGAGAAAGGGATCATTTAGGCATATGGACATTAGGAGGTAGAGATTACGCATCACCTTAAACAGTCTACCTGCCACATTTACCCAAAGTCATATTTTTAGGGGAAGAATCCGAATTATAACCCGGTACTTCCAGTTCATATTTTATGCTACTTCCATTTATGAATCTATTAAAATTTCAGGAAATGTTTAACAAGTATCTACTATATCCAAGGAATCATTCCATGTAAATAAGGGCTGTGATAATGAATACGACATGAAAACTTATCCTCAAAGAACAGGGACTATGGAGTGTGCCAAAATAATTATTCCACAATAATAAGAATGTTGAGAAAATTTTTAAAAAAGAGCAGTTATTACTGACATACTTAGGAAGGCAAAACTAGAAAAGTAGTTACACTGAATGAAGAAAAATATTGTTTGTAGAAATGAAATAGGTGCTCAGAAAAACTATAACTTTCAAGAAAAAAGTAAAAAGTTTCAACTTTGTTTTATAAGCAATGCATAATAGATTTTTTCTTTGCTTTTCAATATTTGTTTTTGAAGAAAAGTAATATGTTTAATGTGAGGCTTTGGTTATTCTGAAAATAACAGTGCTGAAAATATACTAGAATCAAGTCACAGTTAGCTTGGCCACAATTGTCACTTCCTGCTCAAAGACATTTTCTAAATATGAAAATAGAATTTTGTGAGTGTTGGCTGTTTCAAAACTCTGTGATGTGCTCCATAAAAAACTCCATGATAAACACTGGCAATGATACAACAGTTATTTCCCCTTACACGTCTAAGAGCAAGAACATCTTAAGCTGTTATAATGTTAAGCCTTATCAGTGGAGGTATAGAATTGAAAGGCTTTAAGCTGGGGAAAGAAAAATGATTTAAGGGTTTAGATGAATTGCACAGACCCGTAAAATGGTATTAAATCAGTTCTGAAAAGATTTGAAGGGGACACAGCACCCTGAAAGTGTGTTGTACTTTGGTATCATTAACGATGATTGGACAACAGAGAAGAGGGAAATGTGAGATGAAATATCAGAATCACACAAGACACTTCAAGTCTTAAGAGGCATGTGAACCAGGATAAGTTGACGACTAAGCTGTTGTTCTTTATCATACTGATACTGATCACTGTAACAAACCTTGCTTTCAAAGCAGAACTTCCAAAGCCAGGGACTGATAGAGGAATTCCAAAACAATACTTTGTTTTAAATGTCTTGGATCAATTTAAGAACCCTGTGGCCGTGAATAATGAAGATCACAGGGGAAATCAGACTGGAAATCTTTGGAAAGCTAGACTATCAGTAAGGGAGGAGGCAAGGACAATATTCAACAAAGTGAATTAAGCAATTATTATTCTAACCTCTATGTCCAATGCCTTCATGGGGCCTCTTGGTGGCCTAGGGTCCCCATCTATAGTGCTACTGGCATCCAATATGATTGTTTTCAATGCTTACATAATACATTTTCCAACCAGGAAACAGGAATACATTTCAGCCAAAGATAATGACTAGTTTATTTTAAATCCTTTCTTTCTACACTTGCTAAAGATGACAGTGGTGAAAATGGGTGCAAAAGATAAGAGCTGATTCTTCTTGATGATCCTGTATTTCTGTCTGTTCTGTTCTAAATGTTGGGTTGGCCAAAACTGCTCACTCAGGATTTTCCAAAAGCTGTTACAGAAAAATTTGAATGAACTTTTTGACCAACTCAATATTTTCATGTCTTATTTAACTTAGAAGAACTCTGTGAATCCATTTTTAGAGAGGAAACTGAGATCTAGAGAGGTTATACAACTTCTACAAGCTCACAGAACAAGTAAGGATGGTTGCAGAACTGAGACTCAGCCACAGGGCCCAGGAACCCACACTGCTCTCCACCACATTCCAAAGCCAGCTGCCAATGATGCCACTAACCCTGCTTACTTGTTAGCAGTTGAAGAACAATGGGTCACATGTTAAGATTCCCGATCAAAAAAGAGATGTGAATCATTTTTGAGTAATTGAATTTCAAGTCCGGAAACTCTAACTTTGACCTACAAAATTGTTTGAGTCACCCTGTTCAGAGACTACAGCTCTGTGTTATCTCAGAGTACAAGCCTCTGTGCTTCTATTCTTGGCTGATTCTCAAAGCCAGATGCCTGAGTGGCAATAAATGCAGAAGACACAAAAAAAGACGCTATCACCCTTCTCTGCTGACACTTGAGGTATTTCAGTTACGAGCAGTGATACATTCTCATTTGAAAGGAGGAAGCTGATAGTATTAGTTTTAGTTTTTATAATGCCATAAGAGGCAAATAAGCCAACATGTTTTGTTGTGGAAGATAATTCTGTTCTGTTTAGTTGCTAAGTCATGTCGAACTCTCTGTGGCCCCATGGACTATAGCCCACTAGGCTCCTCTGTCCCTGGGATTTTTAAGGCAAGAATACTGGGGTGGGTTGTCACTTCCTCCTCAGCAGATCTTCCGAACCCAGGGATCAAACTCAGGTCTCCTGTTTGGCAGACAAATTCTTGACCACTGAGCCACCTGGGAAGCCTGGAGGAGAATTATCCAATGTTAATCAGTCCAAAAATGAACACCTAACATTGCAGGTCCTCCCAGGATAACCCGTTATGTCCTGATCTTTTCCCTCTACTAGAGGCTGACCTAGTCATTGATTAATCAGGGACTCATTTTTCATAGATTCCCATTTAATACCTGGAGCTAATATGACACTTCAATTAACTACAGAGCACCTAAAATCCTACTCCCTTGAGTGCACATCTACTTTATAAGAGCTGGTGCCTGCTTGTGGAACCCGATTCTCAATCTCGGATGGCTAGATCACATGAAAGGAAGCAAAACTCAGGCCTGAAGTGAGTCAAAGCAGGTATCTGGAAGTCAACACACTTGCAGCCAGAGAAGGGTGTGGTCAAGGTAAGAGAATGCACGGAGACTTGCCGAGATGAAGAGGATACTGGTTAGAACATACAACAAATGCTGGGATACTCTAAGTCAGGAAAGCAAATCTCAAGCTATAGTGATGCTGTAGACCCACACTCGGAAAAGGCAATGGCACCCCACTCCAGTACTCTTGCCTGGAAAATCCCATGGATGCAGGAGCCTGGTAGGCTGCAGTCCATGGGGTCATGAAGAGTCCGATACGACTGAACGACTTCACTTTCACTTTTCACTTTCATGCATTGGAGAAGGAAATGGCAACCCACTCCAGTGTTCTTGTCTGGAGAATCCCAGGGATGGTGGAGCCTGGTGGGCTGCTGTCTATGGGGCCACACAAAGTCAGACATGACTGAAGTGATTTAGCAGCAGCAGCAGCAGCAGACCCACACTTCTCAAAATTTAATGTGCATAAGAATCACCTGGAGATTTAGCTAAGATGCATATTTGGTTCAGTAGGCTTCAATTCTGCATTTCTAATAACTTCCTCGGGATGCCCACGCTCCTGGTCTGTAGATGATGCTTCAAGTGACAAAGTTGCAGAACAAAGAGACAGATGTGTCTCTCTGGTACTGGGTAGGAGATGTTGGGAGGCATGCCAGTTTCCTAGCAGAAATGAAAAGGCCAACGCTCAGCTAACTTTTCAAAATGAAAAGTGAAAGTCACTCAGTCATGTCTGACTCTTTGCAACCCCATGGACTATACAGTCCATGGAATTCTCCAGGCCAGAATACTGGAATGGGTAGGCTTTCCCTTCTCCAGGGGATCTTTCCAACCCAGGGATCAAACCCAGGTCTCCCATACCGAAGGCAGGCAGATTCTTTACCAGCTGAGCCCCAAGGGAAGCCCAAAAGTACTGGAGTGCGTAGCCTCTCCCTTCTCCAGAGGATCTTCCTGACCCAGGAATCAAAACGGGGTCTCCTGCATTGCAGGAGGATTCTTTACCAACTGAGCTATAACTTTTGAGGGGAACACCATTGGGACTTTATTCTCAAAGCCAAAGTGTAATTCAGCTGGCTGTAGGTAGTCACCAAATCACTGGTGATTAAAGAACTTTTATGCTGGGCCTAGTTCTTGTGCAGTCCTTCGTCTCTATATAGAGAAGATGCTGGGGAGAACAGTAAGAGTAGGGGCTCTAGAGTCACATAGTGTGCATTCAAGTGGAGTTTCCATTCTCTACTTTCCATTTTGCCTTGGTCAAAGTTTCCTTTTCGGTGAATCTTTCTTTCTTTCTTTAGTTACGGAAGTGTCAGTTGCTCAGTTGTGTCTGACTCTTTTCATGCCCACAGACTGCAGCCCACCAGGCTCCTCTGTCCATGGAATTCTCCAGGCAAGAATACTGGCATGGGTAGCCCTTCCCTTCTCCAGGGGATCTTCCCAAATCATAGATTGAACATGGGTCTCCTGCATTGCAGGCAGGTTCTTTACCATCTGAGTCAGCAGGGAAGCCCTTCTTTAGCTATAAATCTTGGGAAATAATACATCTGCCATCTTAATCAAGGAAGGCTAATCACTTTAAGAAATAAGTCCCCAAATTTAATGGCTTAACATAATAAAACTTTATTTTTTCTTCCATAACAGTATGATAATGGTATTTGGCAGGTGGTTTTTATGACTCTGTTCTCTATATCTTCAGGGTCCTCTCATTTCAGCCAGTGGACAGGGAAAGGGTATGGAGAAGCACACAGGAGGATTTTATGAGGCTGGTTGAGAAGCAGCATGCGTCAATTCTGTGTGTTCTGTTGACTAGAACTTAGACACTTGGTCCCACTTTGTTTCTGGGGACGCTGACAAACATATCTTTGTAGTCAGGACAACAAAGAGATGAGTTTGGTGGATATCTATCCTACGCTTTCTCAACCAGAGGATTAAGTCTTAATGCCCTATGACACCCACGACATGTAATGAATTAATGTTTCTATGTGTGTAGGCTGGAGCCTGCTATGTACTCTCCTTGAAGAAGTTGATAAAATCATCACTCAGATAATTTTCTGCAGTGCTTGGCCAGTCTTTCCTAAGCCTGAAAAAACTTGAAGGTGGCCAGAAGATAAAATGAGACAACATATGTAAATACTCATAAGCTACATAGTGCTATATGAATGAAAGCTGCCACAGAAGAAAAAAACTATGTGAATCAGGCTGGGGTGGGAAGAATTCAAAGCACCAATTGTCAGAGAGGAAGCACTGCACTGTGCAAGACTATTTCATTTTTCGTCATTTCTTTTGTAATATTTTATCTATCTATTTATTTATTTATTTTTTGTCTTTCAAACTTTTATTTAAGGGCACTGATACATGATGGATTTTAGATCTTGTTGAATGCAGCCACATCCATAAACTGTACATACTCATCGAAAGCAGTGATCTGCTCCTCCAGCATGTCTGTCCCAACTTTGTCATCTTCAACTACACGCTGTGTTTGAAGTTTTTTAATGCCATACCCAACCAGAACTAGTTTAGAAAAGCCCCAGACCAAGCCATCTGCTTGAATGCTTCTGACACATTCCTCTAGTTTTGCCATATCAGGCTCATCATCCCAAGGTTTCACATCTAATAAGATGGAAGACTTGGTGACAAGTGCTTGTTTTCTGGCTTTCTTTGACTCATACTGGGCAAGATGTTCTTCTCTTATCCTCTTGGCTTCTTCACTTTCCTCCTCCTCATCAGATCCAAAGAGATCCATGTCCTCATCATCTTTACTATCTGTAGCTCCACTTTCTGCGGTGTCTTCCACATTAGCAGGGCCATACTTGCCCAAAGCTTTCTTCACTCCTGGCAGGCTGGCCTTTTCCTTCTCATAAGATTTGATATGATTATACCAATGGAGGGCATGACATAAGTCAGCAGGTGGTGGCCTGGAGACGGCTTCAAATACTGCCACATCTGCTTGTGATGGCATATATCCCTCTATGTAACTCTTGTCTGCCAAGTAGTCATGGAGCACCTGGAGGCCAGCGGGGCTTTTCAAGTCTCCAAAACCCGTGGCGACAACTAATCTAGAACTGGGAGGCAGTGGAGGAAAAGAGGCGTGCAACTGGTCAGCGCTGAGCACTACGAGGAAAAAAGGCCTTTTGTAATATTTCAAACTTCCTGGTTTATCTGATGACCCTCAACCCTTCTAGAAGCCTCCTCCTAGAATCACATTCTCCATAAAGCTTAAATGAAACTTTTCCTCTAGCCCAATATGTTACTAATTCCACTTAAACCCTAACCGGCATAATGCATTTCTCAGTTAGCATATTGCACGTGTGCAGTTATTTATTTATACACTTTCCTCCCACTAGAAACAGAAGTCACTTGTATTCCTCACTATTGGCTTGGCACATATTGTATTAGGCATTTAATTCACATGTTCTGAAAAGCTTTAGATGTTCTGCCAGAGCAGAAGTCTGTGGTCTGTCTGGACGAACTAGAGGCTATGTATACATGCTCAGCTCCTCTGAGTTTCCAGCACAGGGTCCCTAGGAGCTATATTGTATTTCTTGTCCAGATAAAGTTCATTTTTGTTGGTGTCATCCTTAAACTAGTCCTTAAACATCCTTAAACTAGACCTGGAGAAAAAAATAATCCATGGAATTTGGGTCCCTGTAATTGTCAGACACAGTGATGATGATTTCAGAGACTGGTCTAAGCTGGTGCAAATGATCCTTGGGGACTAAGAGAGTTTTCTCAGTGCTCCCCAAATAATAATTCATAGACATCTACATCCAGCAATAAATTTGAGTACATGGTGGCTTGTATATGATGGAGGAGTACATTCTCCCATCACTCCTTCTTGTCTGAGGAAACAATTTTGTTTCCCAGGATGGTTTGGAGCTGCGGTTTGCATCTCTAGAAGAGTTCTGTGGAAAAGATGAAGATAGAGGACTGCTTTCTCTATCACTCACTGCTGACTAAAAGACATGAGATATCTGTCTTGCAAACCACCTTTCTCAATTTAGTTACACCAGAGAATCAAATAAATGTGTGTTTTATCTACTTAATCTCATGAATTCTATGCAAGCCTAGCCCAGTGGCTGACTGTGACAAGCCATCAGAAATCTCTTTTTAATTTTATATTTCCCCATTTCACAACTGCTTGATAAATGATTGTATCTGACAGCATTTAATCCATGTAAGAGTAATCACTGGCGATGAGGGCTTTGGAAGAATTGTCTGTATACTGTCCTTCTTCTTGTGTATCCCTTTACACAAGATCCCTGCTTTCTAATCAGCAGATACACCGCACACTGACAGAGTCTTTCATTACATGCTCTACTCAGGGCTTCAGTACTTTTTACTGCTGGTACATGATAAACAGTAAAGATGCACCCCCTACTACAAAAACAGATTTATTAATAAATAGCTGACACTTTGTACTTTTGCAGAATATCAAAGCAATTAGTGACAACAGTAGAATGATTTTCAATACCTACAGAGCGAAATATCATATTGATTCAAGCTCAAAGCTTTCTCTAAATAACAGCTAAGGAATTGTCTATTGCATCTGGTCAATTCTTTTAAAGAACAGGTGGTAAAAAAGAAAATACATCAGTAAAACTGCTTCGAATGGTTCAACTGGATATACTGGCCAATTTGCCAATATAGAATAACTAGTAGACTAATGGCACAGAAAATTATTTTGGTTTCTTTTATATCTTATGTTTACACATAGGTGTGTATACATTGGATAAAGAAATGGCAACCCACTCCAGTGTTCTTGCCTAGAGAATCCCAGGGACAGGGGAGCCTGGTGGGCTGCTGTCTATGGGGTCGCACAGAGTCGGACACGACTGAAGCGACTTAGCAGCAGCATCACATTTGTATGTTTATATATGCATTTTATTGGCATGCTTGTATATATATGTATTTTACTCACATATAAACCAATGATAAAGTTCACCATTTGGGGATTTCACATAAAATTGAGATATTCATTTGATTTAAAAGGTAAAGGAGGATTCACTGTGGGGAAAAATGGAATATTTAGATCATGAAACCTTAGATTCACAAAGTCATGGGACTATGAAGCAGAAGAAATTTAAAGAGATGTACTAGTCTAGTTTTTTCCCTGGGGAAATATGATGTTCTTCTTACCCCCAACTTGTCATGACTCAGGCAATATTACAGACGAAACATCGAAGCCAGGAAAGAGAATCTGATTGTCTAGCAAATAAAAATTTGTGATGGATCAAGAAATCTCCCATCCCCAGTTCTCAGTGCTTCCCTCCAGAGAGTTTGCTTCATTCATTCATTCATTCATTCAATGCCTACTAAGTTCTGAGCACTATTCTAAGTGCTGAGGAGGCAGCAGAGAATTAACACAGCCAACATTCCTGCCTTCATGGCTCTTTTGCTGCTCTCAAAAGAGACAGATCATAAATAAGAAAGGAAATGGTATTTTAAGAAATGAGTAACGCTATGGAGGAGAGCAGGGCAAGTCCATTAAAGCACACAGAGGGATGGGGGAGATGGACTGCTGTGTTTTCAATATGATGGCCAGGCAAAACCTCATTTTTTTTTCTTTTTTTAATTTGAGTGTAATTGCATTATAATGTTATGTTAGTTTCTACTGTACAACAAAGTGAATCAGCTATATGTACACACATGTCCCCTTCCTCCTGAGCCTCCCTCTCACCCGCTCCACCCAACCCTCTAGGTCATCACAGAGCACCGAGCTGAGCTGCCTGTGTTATAGAGCAGCCTCTCACTAGCTGTCTATTTCACACATTGTAGTACATATATGTCACTCCTAATCTCCCAGTTCATCCCACCTTCCGCTTCCTATCCTCCTCCCCTGTGTCCACATGTGCATTCACTATGTCTGTGTCTCTATTCCTGTCCTGGAAATAGGTTCATCTGTACCATTGATAAAGTGATGAATAAGTAAGGACCTGAAGAATGAAAAGATGGGAATCACGGGCTCTCTGGAGAGCGACCCCAAGGTGGAAGCACACCTACTATGCTCACACGTGCAAACTGTCTGCTTAGTTTTCCTCAGATTTACCTATTACATTCTATTCCTTTCAACTTCTTCATCAAAACTGTCTTTTCTTGTTTCTGTTGGAGACTAAGATAGTTCCACAAATCATCACCTGCTTCCGTCATGGTTCCGAAGCTTGGAGCTGTGCCATTTTTGAGTCACTGCTTCTGCTTCTATTCCAGCCTCTCTGCATAATTGTCAAACTCCCCCTCTCTTCTGCCCGGGTCATCTAAGGACACTCCACAGCTCCTGGGCCCAGGGGAGTCATACAAATTCTCTCCTGTCATATTCAACACCTGAGGCTTATTTGACCCAATTTCTTCTCTTGACTTTTAGTTCCACCTTATGTCTAATCATCCTTTGAGAGAACAATGAAGGGAAAAGACTGTAGAGCTGCAGGTTACAAAGTGGGTTTATACCTTAAGTGGAACTGCAAATCAAACAGACCTCTGTATTTGCCAGCTACGGGTACCCACTCTGTGCTAGGTGTCAAGCTAGATTCTGGGGATTCTGAGGTATCTCTGTCCTCAAAGTGTCCACAAGAGATTGCCATAAGCAATGACCATGTGTCTGCAGGCAGCACTGTGGGGCTGCCCACTACTCAGCTCCAGTTCAGTCCCTTCACATAAGAGTATTACTGGGGAGGATGTGTTTTGTATATGTAACTGGGTTTTAATGTGGCCACCACTGTGCTAGGTGTTATATAGCAGAATAAAAAGTTAAAAATGCATGATTTCTCCTACGGAGTTGGCTGCTTAGCTGGTATGACAAATTATTGTATAACTTGGAAAGTTATACAATAATGCACCACAAAAACCACAGTTCAAAATCACAATAGAGTACTATAAAGTGAAAATGACTGAGTCTTGTCTTCCAACCATCTCTTAAAATTATACTCATCTCCTCTAAGGTAAATCAATAACATGTAAAGGGATGAGCAACATTATGGCTTGCACAAATTCCTATCAGTGATTCTTTGGTTTTTAAAAAATGAGTTCTATTTTTGGATGTATCCCTCTTTATAAATCTAGACTCTAACAATAAAGTCCTTAAAAGATAGGAATCCATTAGCCGACTTTCATTTCTACCAATAACCTTAGTACTCCACCTACATGTTTTATTTTATTTTTTAATCCTATAAATTCACTATTTGGTAAAAGTTGTGGAAAATGTCTACTGTTGGACTCTTTGCCATTTAAAAAAAAAATCTATCTCAGCATACTTTGCCTCTGACCAGCTTTCCTACCTGAGAATTTTACTCTGCCTTTTACGTTATTCATGTATAAGCAACAATGTCACTCTCCATCTCATTTCTGTTTCTTTCCTTCCCCTGCTCTGCTTAGTGCTGTTAGTATTCCTCGCATGTCAACTGCTCCACCAAGGCTTCAGTCCTGTTAAGTTTGAGGTAAATATGTAGTATAATATATTCCGGTATTAGCTTTTCTGGTTGAAAAGCTCTAATGAAAAGGAATACCTGTGCCAAAGCAGGAACATTAAAGTTAGAAATGGAGGAGCAGTTCTGCCTATATGGTAGGCCCAATTTTGCTCAAAAAGATAGGATTTGAATAGGTTACAGTTTCCAGGAGTCATCATTTATTTGCACGCTAACTAGCAAATGTATTATTTATTTATCCTCATGACAAATTATTCTCTCTGATGTGATTTTGAACATCCTGGGCAACATTAAGTCTGAATTCTGATCAGCGAAAACCCAGGATTCTGGGTGCAGAGCCATTATTGCTGCTGCTGCTGCTGCTAAGTCGCTTCAGTCGTGTCCGACTCTGTGCGACCGCATAGACGACAGCCCATCAGGCTCCCCCATCCTTGGGATTCTCCAGGCAATAACACTGGAGTGGGTTGCCATTTCCTTCTCCAATGCATGAAAGTGAAAAGTGAAAGTGAAGTCGCTCAATCGTATTTGACTCTTCTCGACCCCATGGACTACAGCCTACCAGGCTCCTCCATCCATGGGATTTTCCAGGCAAGAGCACTGGAGTGTGGTGCCATCGCCTTCTCCGGCCGAGCCATTATTAGCTTGTCCCTAAAGCAGCAGATATGGTGTAAAATCTTCAGGGGACCACATCTTTCTAATGATCCTTCCACGCAAATCCCAGTGGTTGGCCCTGGTTGATAAGTCAGATCCTGGAGCAGATGGTAACAAGTTTCCTTTAGAATGTGGAAAAATCCTGATTTCCCTTATCTATGATGCTACAAGAAGAGACATGGAAGCTCCCAGAAGGAAGCAGTAGGGACTCTGGACTTCTATTTATGGGAAAGGATCATCCATTTAAAATTCTGGTGCCTCAAAGACAGAAATATAGATCAATGGAACAAAATAGAAAGCACAGAGATAAATCCATGCACCTATGGACACCTTATCTTCAACAAAGGAGGCAAGAATATACAACGGAGAAAAGACAATCTCTTTAACAAGTGATGCTGGGAAAACTGGTCAACCACTTGTAAAAGAATGAAACTAGAACACTTTCTAACACCATACACAAAAATAAACTCAAAATGGATTAATGATCTAAATGTAAGACCAGAAACTATAAAACTCCTAGAGGAAAGCATAGGCAAAACACTCTCCGACATAAATCACAGCAGGATTCTCTATGACCCACCTCCCAGAATATTGGAAATAAAAGCAAAAATAAACAAATGGGACCTAATTAAACTTAAAAGCTTTTGCACAACAAAGGAAACTATAAGAAAGGTGAAAAGACAGCCTTCAGAATGGGAGAAAATAATAGCAAATGAAGCAACTGACAAAGAATTAATCTCAAAAATATACAAGCAACTCCTGCAGCTCAATTCCAGAAAAATAAATGACTCAATCAAAAAATGGGCCAAAGAACTAAACAGACATTTCTCCAAAGAAGACATACAGATGGCTAACAAACACATGAAAAGATGCTCAATATCACTCATTATCAGAGAAATGCAAATCAAAACCACAATGAGGTACCATTTCACACCAGTCAGAACGGCTGCTATTCAAAAGTCTATAAGCAATAAATGCTGGAGAGGGTGTGGAGAAAAGGGAACCCTCTTACACTGTTGGTGGGAATGCAAACTAGTACAGCCACTATGGAGAACAGTGTGGAGATTCCTTAAAAAACTGGAAATAGAATTGCCTTATGATCCAGTAATCACACTGCTGGGCATACACACCGAGGAAACCAGAAGGGAAAGAGACACGTGTACCCCAATGTTCATCACAGCACTGTTTATAATAGCCAGGACATGGAAGCAACCTAGATGCCCATCAGCAGACGAATGGATAAGAAAGCTGTGGTACATATACATAATGGAATATTATTCAGCCATTTAAAAGAATACATTTGAATCAACTCTAATGAGGTGGATGAAACTGGACCCTATTATACAGAGTGAAGTAAGTCAGAAAGAAAACACCAATACAGTATACTAACGCATATATATGGAATTTAGAAAGATGGTAGTGATAACCCTATATGTGAGACAGCAAAAGAGACACAGATGTATAGAACAGTCTTTTGGACTCTGTGGGAGAGGGCAAGGGTGGGATGATTTGGGAGAATGACATTGAAATGTGTATATTATCATATGTGAAATGAATTGCCAGTCCAGGTTTGATGCATGAGACAGGGTGCTCAGGGCTGGTGCACTGGGATGACCCAGAGAGATGGGATGGGAAGGGAGGTGGGAGGGGGTTCAGGATGGGGAACACATGTACACCCGTGGCGGATTCATGTCAATGTATGGCAAAACCACTATAATATTATAAAATAATTAGCCTCCAATTAAAATCAATAAATTCATATTAAAAAAATAAAGTTCTGGTGCCTAAAAATCACTCAGTGTTTATTAAGTGGGTAGGTTAGCATCCTTTTACTAATACCTTTATGTACCTTTTAAAAATGTCAGCTTTCCCTCATTTTACTTCATATTTCAAAGTTTTTAGCAAAGCTCAACACAAATTTGGAGTTCACATTGTGGCCCTCCAACCCTCTTGGCCCTGCGTCGCCCCCATGTGGGCATGGGGCCTGTTTATGTGTTATGAAATGTGTATCTCCATTTCAAGTGTTCCTGTGCACAATCATAGAGAGCATGTTTTCCTCAGTCCTAAGAAGCTGCCAAGTGCCTTTGATTTTTGAGGAGTGGAGGACAGCTCCCAATCTTGCACGTCACGCATCCTTTGGGGGCTCTGTCTGTCCTCTCCACTTCCCACAGTTTTCTCTCTCAAAACACTTTAGTCTTGTGGGCTAGGGAGACCAATGGTTAACCAAATGGTGGATTTTTATGACTCAAAGGAGGAAGAAGGGCTGGAGGTACACGCTTCGCCTGCTTATAAATATCTTCTATTAATCAGGTTGACAAATTTTAACTGAGAAAGTATTCTTTGCCATTTCCTGTACTAATAAGCTCCATGGGTATCTTCAAAAAGCTTTCAATCTGTTATAGAAATATACATGTGAACGTGACAAGCAGGCTCACCCATGCCATTATTCCAGGGATTTAACCTGCTTTTAAGTTCTCACTTTTCAGCCACTTCATCATAATTATTACTCCTTTTTGTATCCTCTTGTATCTCCTAAACTGTGGTGCTTCAAATTTGATGCAGCATGCCTACAGATGGCTGACAAATGTAACTTAAGATCTATTTCTTTAGATTCTACTATTCATCCAAGAAACACATGTTAAGTACCTATTAGGCTTTGAGGGTAAAATGAACTCAGTTCTAGCCTTTTGTTCCAGATGTTCATAACTAGTGGTGGGACAAAAGAGATAAGCATGAAACATGTGAACACAGTGTAACAATAGAGGTGGGTCTCATCTGAGGCCGGACAAGGTAGAACAGTGTGTGTGTGTGTGTTGGAGAAGCTGATGAGGCTGCATGGCAGATTTGGAAACTGAACTGTTCCTTGGAGAAATCTGCAGGACAGAAAGAGGCTGTAAGTTTTACTGCCTCAAACAGCATGAGGCCTTAATGTGGCAGTATTAATTGCCATAGTTTAATGAGATATATATTGATGGTATCCTCTCGTGATTTCTCACATCTCTCTCAAAATAGGTTCTATATAATATGATATCACCATTCAGGATAGTTAAAGTGACAGTTTTATCTTCTAAGCTTGTTGCCCTTTCTCTTGGCATTTTTAAGGATATTATTGTTGGGCTAACAGGTGAGACCACTGAGCAGTATTCCCACTTGGTTTGGGAATACTGTGTAATCGCTAAGGAAGAAGCCTCTATTAATTTAACAAGCACAGCCTAGACTCTAAGCTCTACCCAAGGCTGTGGAAGCTGCTATTAGATATACAAGAGAAGGAGACACAGGCCTGGTGGGACCAGAAGAAACAGCAAACTAGGGCCCTTGATGTTGAGTTCAGCCTTGGGTCTTGCAGTGACTCATGTTATCACCTTGAACAGATCATTTAAATCTCCTCAAACTCCATTTTCTCATCTATAAACTAGGGACTGTTATTTTGGCCTACCTTCACAATAAGGTTACTGTAAACATAAGAACTGTTACAGATATACAAAAGGTGTTGTAATTATTGAAGTGTTCCCCAATTTTTTTTTCAGATTTCAAACCTACTTGCATAAGAGTGGAAAACATTTTATTATCCTTATGGATAAACTTTTCAGTTGGAAGACACACACAAACACATATATATATATATATATATTATATGTGTATACATATATATTCAGTTTTATAGACATATAATTCACAAGTCTATAATATATATTATATATACATACATATATATATATGAATGAAATGACTGGAAATCAATTCTAAGTTTAAATTTAATTAATATGCCAAAGCAATGACAGCTTCTGGAATTGCTAACAGATACGAAAGTATAAGAATGAAATGCGTGAGGAGAATGATGCCCAGAATCCTTCCTGGCAGACATACAAATCCATTCAGGCCTCAGGGGAAGGAAAGGGAGATGGCTCACTGCACCAAGCTAGAAAAACATTCTACTGGAGCCTGAGTCACTGGACTGTGGTTAGTGTCCCCATGCCCTTTCATAAAATATGTCCCCAACATAGTGTCCTCATGCCCTTTCATAAAATAACCTGGATAAAGAAGTCAGCAGCCTTCTAAGAGGCATCTGTTTCATGTGCTGAGGATGGCTATGTTATTGGATGAACAAGGAGGGAAAAAGGTTTACTGCAGAGTGATTTTATAAGGGCAGAGTCACCTCAGTTACAGACAAGATTTAACAATCTGAAGTGAATTCATTATAACACTATTCACTTAGAAACAAAAATGTCATTTCTCATGACCCAGTAAATGAAGTGTAATTACTGAAAGCATATAAATGATAGAACTGAAAATGTTCTCCTCCTGATCATGCTTATGACAAGAAGCAATTTCACATATCTAAATCACTGATAACCAGGGAGAAACACCCTGAGACAGACCAAACACTTTGGACAGAATGTCGACAGTAAAGATCATGCTACATACTCAGTCTTCTGAGAGATCTAGAGCTTTTTTGACAACTGCTCAAACTCTAATGTGAGTTTCACGCCCTCAGGAAATATTTAACTCACTTTGAAATTTATTTGCAGCGATAGAAACCTGGGAATATTACTGAAAACGCCTAGGATGGCCCCTGGCCTTCTAAGCTGAGCTTTGACCTGTTTAAACTTAACCAGTCGCCTCCTGCCACTCTTTCCTTTCAGAGACTTCAATCCTCTGTAACGTAAAGATCATAAACAAACAATCCTCTGATTGCTTCTAATGAAAACATTTATAAAATTCTTCATATAACAGTCAAGTGAAGTCAAGTATGCCATTCTGTGCTTACCCAGGAACCACCAAGTCAGTCTTTCGTCTCTTTCAGCTTTGGACTACTGAATGCTCAATTTTTAAGCATTATTAGAAAAAAGATCATTCTGTGAAGCACTTCTCCCAGAGAAAATCTTGCTAAATGACTTCTTATTCTTAAAATGATGCCAATTCCTTTCCTAAAAGTGTATGCACCATTCAATGATATACGATTAGAAATTATGAGGCCAATTTTCCAAAGGTGTTTCTTCATTTGCATCAGCAAAAAAAGAAGTACTTATAATTGTCCATGCAAATCAAGGACTTTCATATGCAAATACTTATATGTGAATGTCATTATGCTGCTCCAATATACGGATTGAAGTTTTAATCTATTATACAAATAAATGTGTAAATATGCATTTGTATTTTTCGTTAGAAAAGAAGAAGTGTCCATATGTATAACTATTGATAGAAACAGAAAGGAAAGAGCCAGCAAAGGTCACCTGTTATATTCCAGATGACGCTATTTTCACCAGTTAACATGTTACCAACAGAACTGCTTCTTTCTTCTCACCCTCATGCCCTGTTACAGAATCTTGATCATGAATCCAGACTTCATGTTTTATTATGGTCAATTCACTCTGTGGAACACAGTCACCCTCACTTTGCATTTTGGTTATCAATGAGTCTACCCATCCTCCAGGCTTCTAGATGTACCTGAACTCCATTGCTGTTTGAGTTGGATTCCCAGTAGATGTCTCAACGTAATATAAATCAAACTGTGCAACTGATTCTAGGGAAGTGGTGTTACTTGTTCTACCTAACTAGAAGCCAAGTTCCAGTCCAACTGAAATGCATGGTACATAAATGTTTACCCAAAGCTGCCTCATCTGTCATATATTTTTGAGAAATTACAATTACCCCAGGGGGAAGAATTTGCAAAGGGACAATCTTTTGATCTAAAAATATAACCCATGTGACCAACAAAAAACTAAAGACTTGTGTACCACCATAATAAACTAATAGCTCTCACCTTGGGGAACCTTGTCCTCCACACAAAAAAGCAGTACAAAGAGACAGATCTATTTACTGGAGAAGATGCTAGTACTAACTGACAAGGTGGCTCATTTCAGTTTGACCCAGAGAGGATATTTCATTTTAGTTTTACTCAGAGAGGTAAATTATGCAGGGCTGTCAAACCAGGAACATTTCTCCTACTTTCCCCCATTCTCCCAACAGACAGCAAAAACTAATGACTGGAATAGATTTGCTTCATTTGACTACAGATCATATCCTATCTTATACGAAATCTGAAAAAGAGAAAGATTTACAAGTGACAACTAGTGATCCTCTCACTGGAAAACATAATGATATAAGCTGTGACAATATTTTCAATCTGAGAGTGTAGCTTATGATCTGGATAATTATATTTATCTTGCTTTCAGGGGCAAGAAGAAGCTGGGATGATGTGACCTAGATGAAAGATATTAAAATTACTAGAACATTTAAATGGTTTAATAGGGACAGCAAGACAGAATATTGAAGTAGCAGACATCATTAGAGCAAGTCACAGCATAGTGGGAAAAAAATGGCTAATTCTAGTTGCAAAGAAAACTGACAGGTCCACAGGTTACATTAAAGATTCTGGGGTTTCTCAGAACTGTTGGGGAAAAGTGAAAGGAAGGACCAGTCAATGTGCAACTGCTTTTGTAAATGTTGCTGCTGCTAAGTCGCTTCAGTTGTGTCCGACTCTGTACAACCCCATAGATGGCAGCCCACCAGGCTCCCCCGTCCCTGGGATTCTCCAGGCAAGAACACTGGAGTGGGTTGCCATTTCCTTCTCCAATGCATGAAAGTGAAAAGTCAAAGTGAAGTCGCTCAATCCTGTCCGACCCTTAGCGACCTCATGGACTGCAGCCTACCAGGCTCCTCTGTCCATGGGATTTTCCAGGCAAGAACACTAGAATGGGGTGCCATTGCCTTCCCCATTTGTAAATGTTACTGAAACACTATCCTTATATGCACACTGGTGTAGCCTGAAGTATATGCATTGCAATAACAGTAATATTCCCAATTTCTATCCAATCAGTAAAATTAAACCTTTCAAAGCACTTTCATGAATAAAGTAACATTACTAATTTTACTGAAATTTGAAAGTGTTCATTGGACATTCAGACCTGGTCCTACTTCAACCACATCTCACCCTGGGCAACAGGACAAACAGTTGTAATTGGTTATTGCTTGAAGAGCCACAGGACTTTATGAAACTCTGTGAATGTAAAAGTTCATAAAAAATATTGGGGAAAAAACAGCAAAAATATCATTTAATAATTTTATTGAACAGAAAAACTTTCATTGTTGCACCTTTTCCTGAGGCAGCAACACTGGTCTATTATCTCATAAATCTGGGTTGGAAGCCACAAAGCCCTGCGTGGGTAGGAAATAACAGGGTTAGAATAAAATCAAGATCAGATGGTAAAGGAAATGCATGTGTTCGTCCTTTCAAAGGGGCCTACTGGAGAAACACAAACACAATGTTGAATCAGATATCATTCTGCATAGACATGTGCATTTTTCATCACAGTGAGAGACATTTGTATTATGGTATCTCGGAGGTGATATAAACAAGTGAAGTGAGTGAAGTTGCTCAGTCGTGTACAACTCTTTGCAACCCCATAGACTGTAGCCTACCGTGCTTCTCCGTCCGTGGGATTCTCCAGGCAAGAATACTGGAGTGGGTTGCCATTTCCTTCTCCAGGAGATCTTCCCAACCCAGGGATTGAACCCAGGTCTCCCACATGCAGGCAGATGCTTTACCATCTGAGCCACCAGGGAAGACAATTTCTGGTTTCCCAAGTAAGGGCTTCCCAGGTGGTTCAATGGTAAAGAATCTGCCTGCCAAAGCAAGAGATGCAGGAGATGCGGGTTTGATCCAGGATCGCGAAGATCCTCTAGAGGAGGAAATGACTCCAGTATTCTTGCTGAGAAAAGAGGAACCTGGTGGGCTATGGTCCATAGCGTCACAAAGAGTTGGACGCTACTGAGAGGCTGAGCATGTACAGACATAGTGTGATATGCTTGCTCTCCATGAAACTAGGTAAAGCCATCAACTCTACTTCACTAACTTAAGATGGGAAAATAATATAACTACAAAAATACGGAGCAAAGCCTAATCTCCAGTGTCTACAGAACCTCCCCCTCTTTTTACAGACAGCTATGGAGATATATAATTTATCATCCATTCTTGTCATTTAAGTAGATGCATTCAGATAATTTCCCAAGATTATTCTTAATGGAACTATAAGAGTGTCAGTCAAAAATATCATAAAATCCAGTGTTAATCCCTCGTCTAATACAAGTTAAAAGGGAGTTTGATCTTGCATGCTGCCAACCAGCCCCTAGCCCTGCATTGTGCTCTCCCTGTGATTTCCATCATAGACAATTTTATCTCTTAGAAGAGTATGAAGTATAATCACATTGTAATACAATAGGGGGTGTGTGTACTTGTAAGCAAATACTTATCTTTGGGAAAAACCTCTCTGGATCTTACACCCTACTGGGACTGGCAGGCCCACCAGCTCCTGCCACTCAGCACAAATACATCTCAGCATCAAGCAGTTAATAGATACTGACACATGAAGCGCTTTGCCTTAATAGATCTATATTTATATCTAGCTTGTTTCAAGTTCAATTTGCAAGGGAGCCTTATCCTGGTTGCTATCAAATATGCTACTTACCCTGCCATTTCCACCTGACAGCACCTGATGGTACAGATCTCATTTCAGTGAAACCCACAGCTGCCTTTCCCACTCACACAAGCCTTCTGGGCCATCACATTATCATATCTATACTCGTACTGTTTTCTGGTTTTTTCCCCTCATCTCCTGGCCAACCTTATTTATCTCCAGCACTGAACTCAAACGTTGCCTCCTCTGCCAACCCTTCCTTGATCTCAATACTCACTGTGCAGTTGACAACATCATCTCTTAGAGAGGGCATCCCTGGTAGCTGAGTTGGCAAAGAATCTGCCTGCAATGCAGGAGGCCCTGGTTTGATTCCTGGATCAGGAAGATCCATTGGAGAAGAGATAGGCTACCCACTCCAGTATTCTTGGGCTTCCCTAGTGGCTCAGCTGATAAAGAATCTGCCTGCAATGTGGAAGACCTGGGTTTGATCCCTGGGTTGGGAAGATCCCCTGGAAAAGCGAATGGCTACCCACTCTAGTATACTGGTCTGAAAAATTCCATTGACTGTATAGTCCATGGGGGTCACAAAGAGTCAGACATGGCAGAGCGACTTTCACTTTCTCTTAGAGAACTGCCTTGAACACATTTCAAACAAAGCACTTGTGATGCATTTTGTCTTTATTTATTTATTCTCTTGTCTCTAATGAGTATTTAAGGCCTCTGAAGACAGGAATTGGGATGCATCTTTGTACTCCCAGCACAAAGTACTATGCCTATATCTAAGTGCTCCGTACATGCATTTCCATGGAATCTTTGCAGAAATGTTATATTGTTTATTCTATTAGAATATATTTCTCTATTCTATTAGAATTTAGTTTTAAAGAGAATACATAAACTAAAATCTGTTCACACTGACAACCATTTTTCTGTATCTTGTCTACCTTGTCTATCTTCATGTGTGTGTGTGTGTGTGTGTGTGTGTTTGTGTGGTGGTGGTGGTGGTGGTGATGATGGTTTACTTCTGAGTCGTGTCCCACTCTTGAGACCCCATGGACTGTAGCCAGCCATGCTCCTCTGTCCGGAATTTCCCAGGCAAGAATCCTGGAGTGGGTTGACATTTCCTTCTTCAGGGGACCTTCCCAACCCAAGGATCCAACCTAGGTCTAAATTTTCGTGGGCTTCTCAGGTGCCTCAGCAGGAAAGAATCCGCCTGCAATACAGGAGACTTGGGTTAAATCTCTGGGTTGGGAAGATCCCGTAGAAATCCCCTAGATTGCCTGGGAAATCCCATGGACAGAGGAGTCTGGCAAGCAAGCTACAGTCCATGTGGTCGCAAAAGAGTCAGACATAACTTAGTGACTGAACAACAGTGATACACACACATTCATAGCATTTGTTCTCAAAGTTTTTCAAAATCATTAATTGGTTCCAAATAGCACAGTCAACTTAGCAGGGCAATATGGTGAACTCTGCAATCACAGATTTAGTCCCAATAATAAATATTACAAACCCTGTAGTAAAAGTCACTCATCAGTTATCTAAAAAGTACAATTTTGTGTCCTGTCACTTCACCAAGTGTCTGAGTATCATTGTGAAGTAATTATGAATAAGCACATGGTCTCATTTCCCTTCCTCTTCCCTTTGTAAATTAAGTTAGCAAACACTTGAGAGCCTACTATGTTTCATATGCCACTAAATTAGAGAATCAAAAACTAATAAGACAGAGTCCCTGTCCTAAAGGAGCTCATTTTTCAGAAAATGAATTTTATCACAAAAGTATTATGATATGTATGATGAGTAGTCCCTGTTCTAAAGGAGCTCATTGTCTATAAAAGGAGTTTATAGACACAAATATTCATTATGGTATCTATGATGAGAGTTATGATGAAGACAAACACAGAAACCAAAGTGCAAGAAACAAGGGAACTTCCGGTGTGCCTTACCATTATAATCCCTTGTAGAGTTCTGAGAATAATATCTATGTGAACCTTCTCTTTGGTTATTAAATGTACTTTCCAATGATACCAAAAAATCCTTTATTTTCACTAAAATGGTAGTCTGCATGCTGTCTCTTTAGTCATGTCTGACTCTTCGCAACATTATAGACTGTAGCCCACCAGGCCCCTTTGTCTATGGGATTCTCCAGGCAAGAATATTGGAGTAGATTGTCATGCCCTCCTCCAGAGGAATATTCTTGACCCAGGGATTGAACCCACATCTCTTATGCCTCCTGCATTAGCAAGCGGGTTCTTTACCACTAGCGTCACCTGCCTATCCAAATGATAAAATAACATTTTATCATTTGGATAAATGATATTCTCTATTCTGTTCTATATTCTGTTGGATATTCTATATTCTGTTCTATGTTCTATATTCTGTTGGATATCAAGGCATTATCTCCACCTTATTTAAATCTATGAGGTTTCTTACCGCATGTTATTTTAGTTAATCTAAATACTCATACGTTATTTGCATTGGTTGTCGCATTAGATGGATAATGAATAGATACTCTACTCAATTTAATACTATTGTCTGACTGAAACAGTTTAGCTCAAGACAGTCAGCCACAACATGAATGACTATTTGTCCAGTATTTCTCTTAGGAAGTCTAGCAGTAGAGACACTATCAATATATGAGTGGCATCCAAGTTTATAAAGCTGATGACTGTCTCAGTCAGCTCTGGTGGTGAGTCTTGGGCCAGCTCCACCAGTTGGCTCTGCAGGGGTAAGACCTGCATGTGAAGGGATTTTACATAAGAACATCTATCCTTGGGGAAAAAAATAAATGCAGCAGTCAATGGAAATGTGTATGTGACCGCTTGTAGTGTGTATGAATGTGTGTGCATAGATGGTTTTAAGCACAGAGAGAGATATTTGGAGTCTAACTAACACCAAAGGTTTGAAGAGTTTGGAAGGAGAGCAGAACCTGCCATATGGTGGTATAAATTAACCACTGACAGTGCTTGGATTTTATGTTCTCTCTAAAGCTTGAAATGTGGGAAGGAAAACTATGGTTAAATGGCTATGCAGACAATTTTAGCGACAGCTTCTAAAACTGGTAACTCAGTTTCTGTTCCATGCTTTCCTGCAAATCTTAAGCATTTTTGCAACAGAAAAAAAAGTTCATAAAACTTAAACTATCATTTTGGGTAAGCTAAACCCAAGTGTGGCCATTTCATTTCATCTATTTGACCTTTTATGAGGACAGTTATTTACTTCAGTATTCTTTCTTGTTCAGAGACATAGCATAATGATATTAAAGTGGTCTGGCTGGGTTTGAGTTCCTGAAAATAAGAGATTTGGATATGCAGTAAACATTCTGAATTAGTAATCCTTCTCCAACCAACAGCTAATACTGAGAGCTGAAATCAAAATGGAAATGCTGGCTAAATCATTAACCACAATTCCCTTACTTTGAATAACAGCTGGAGTCTGTCCTAAGCAACATGAGGTCTATAGATGTGTCTAGAAACTGTCAGAAACTGGCATGTATATACAACTTGTTCCACTTTATCTCCAGGGACCCTAAGTCTTGTTAGTTAATCATTCTCAGTTGAAGACCAATTATCTCCAGATTATGTCTGTTGTATACTCTTACAAGAAACACACCAAAGCCATTAACTTACATTTGGGAATCTCTGAGCTGCACCAAATAACTCTCCTTTCCCTATTTTTTCAGTTAATTCATTAATTCAATAAAGTTTAAGAGTTCGCTACAAGCCAGAAATTATGTTAGGTACAAAGAAAACAAAAATCTATAAAATTCTACTGTGATGAAGTGAGGTCAGCAAGTCTTCCCAGTAAGCAACTATGAAGATGTACAAAACTTTCAAAAAAAAAAAAAAAAAACTTTAGCACTCTGGAAATTGATCAAAAGCATAGGAAAACAGAAATATTTATTTATTAAAACCATCAAACTACAATTGGGAACAATAGGAATTTCTGATGTTCTTCCCTAGGACTGATCCTATTCCTGGTTCCTCAGTGTGATACTCAACCAGGTGGAGCAGGCCATGAAAAGCAGTAGCCATATTGATACTGCAAGGGTGTAGGTAATCACTTGACTTGGAGTGTTGCTGCTATGGGCTCACAAACTAGCTGCAGGTATTAACAGAGATTTCTAGAAGATTAGGTGGTTATGTAAAGCTCAATAATTTCTCCGTATATCCTGGAAATAGCCAAGGCTGTGTGCACATACACTAGAGTGGGTGCAACCCACTAAAATATCCCTAGCTGATAGAACCTCAATGCATGAACAGAGGAGACATGAGAGAAACTATCATAAAATTAAAGCAGGAGTGAGTTGAAGTCAGTCTAAGCCATGAATGTAGTTGACACACAGACTCATCAGCAAAAAAAAAAAAAAAAAATTGAAGACATTGGTTTGAGATATTTGAGCACAGTCTCTTAAAATATCTGTCTCTGAAGACACAGTCCAACATTTTGCAATCTTTTTTTTTTTTTTAAACTTTACATAATTGTATTAGTTTTGCCAAATATCAAAATGAATCTGCCACAGGTATACATGTGTTCCCCATCCTGAACCCTCCTCCCTCCTCCCTCCCCATACCATCCCTCTGGGTCGTCCCAGTGCTCTAGCCCCAAGCATCCAGTATCGTGCATCGAACCTGGACTGGCATCTCGTTTCATACATGATATTTTACATGTTTCAATGCCATTCTCCCAAATCTTCCCACTCTCTCCCTCTCCCACAGAGTCCATAAGAACATTTTGCAATCTTAAAACTAAAAAATGGAAAAATAAAACTGATCAGAGATGTCAATGACTATACATTGCAGGGGAGAAAGTTTTCACAGATTTTGTCCAAAGAAGTTATATTTATTAACATGAAAGTAAAAGTGTTAGTTGTCCAGCCATGTCTGATTCTTTGTGACCCCATGGACTGTAGACTGCCAGGCTCTTCTGGCCATCTCCAGGCAAGAATCTGGTGATTCTCCAGGCAAGAATACTGCAGTGGGTTGCCATTCCTGTCTCCAGGGGATCTTCCCAATCCAGGAATCAAACTCAGGTCTCCTGCATTGCAAGCAGATTCTTTACCATCTGAGCCACCAGAGAAGTCCATTTATGAACATAAAAGTAAATAAAAACAACAATCCTCAAGGAGAAGGCTAGATCAGAATCACTAGAGTCATAACGATATGGTATCTAAAATGTCTAGTATTAAAAAAAACATTATGTGCAAAGAAAAAGAAAGCATGATCCATACTTAAGAACTAAAAGTAAAAGCAAAAAACTTCTAACACATAATGTTTCTGAGTGTTCCCTAATGCTGAAGGTAGCAGAAAAAGTTGTTCAACTAACTGTGATAAATTTGTTCAAAGAACAACAGGAAGTCATGTTTAAAGAATTAAAGAAAAATATTAACAAATCAATGTTAACAAATGGAGTATCTCAACAACAAAAAATAGAAATTATTAAAAAATTAAAATTCTAGAATTGAAACAATATCTCAAATTTTAAAATTCACTAAAGGAACATAAAACTATATTTGATATGGCATAAGTAAGAATCCCTAAGCCTAAATACAGAGCACTAGAAATTAATCTGAAGAACTCAGTACAAAAAGATGAAAAATGAGCAGTCTCAGATATATGGAACCACAGGAAGCAAACCAACAGATGGACAATGAGAGTCACAGAATAAGCACAAAGAGTAGAAGGGGTTAAAAAAGTGACCCAATAATAACAAAAATATCCTAAATTTAATGAAAATTAATACTCTACAAATCTGAGAAGCTCAACAAAACTCAAGTAGGATAGACACAAGAGTCATACCTAGACATGCCATATTCAAATGATTGAAAGACAAGGAAAAAGAGAAATCTTGGAAGCAGCAAAAGATAAACAACTCATCACTTACAGATGAACATAAAGGATGAATAGCTGATTTCTCCTCCAAAACAATGGAGTTCAGAAGATATTAAAATGACATATTCAAAGAGCTAAAAAGGAAAAAAAAACTAGACATACTTTAGCTATACTTCAAGTTCTGTTTGCGAATAAAGCAATAGAGTCAATATTACAAAAAAGCAAGTTACACAGTTTTTTTTTTTAAGTTTTCTAGGGCACATAAAGGTTCAGTTCAGTTCAGTCGCTCAGTCGTTTCCAACCCTTTGCGACCCCATGAATCAAAGCACGCCAGGCCTCCCTGTCCATCACCAACTCCCGGAGTTCACTCAAACTCATGTCCATTGAGTCAGTGATGCCATCCAGCCATCTCATCCTCTGTCATCCCCTTCTCCTCCTGCCCCCAATCCCTCCCAGCATCAGGGTCTTTTCCAATGAGTCAACTCTTCCCAAGAGGTGGCCAAAGTATTGGAGTTTCAGCTTCAACATCAGTCCTTCCATTGAACACCTAGGACTGATCTCCTTTAAAATGGACTGGTTGGATCTCCTTGCAGTCCAAGGGGCTCTCAAGAGTCTTCTCCAACACCACAGTTCAAAAGCATCAATTCTTCAGCGCTCAGCTTCCTTCACAGTCCAACTCTCACATCCATACGTGACCACTGGAAAAACCATAGCCTTGACTAGATGGACCTTTGTTGGCAAAGTAATATCTCTGCTTTTCAATATGCTATCTAGGTTTTGGTCATAACTTTCCTTCCAAGGAGTAAGCGTCTTTTAATTTCATGGCTGCAATCACCATATGCAGTGATTTGGGAGCCCAAAAAAATAAAGTCTGACACTGTTTCCACTGTTTCCCTCTATTTCCCATGAAGTGATGGGACCGGATGCCATGATCTTCGTTTTCTGAATGTTGAGCTTTAAGCCAACTTTTTCACTCTCCTCTTTCACTTTCATCAAGAGGCTTTTTAGTTCCTCTTCACTTTCTGCCATAAGGGTGGTGTTGTGTGCATATTTGAGGTGATTGATATTTCTCCCGGCAATCTTGATTTCAGCTTGTGCTTCTTCCAGCCCAGAGTTTCTCATTATGTACTCTGCATAGAAGTTAAATAAGGAGGGTGACAATATACAGCCCTGATGTACTCCTTTTCCTATTTGGAACCAGTCTGTTGTTCCATGTCCAGTTCTAACTGTTGCTTCCTGACCTGCATATAGGTTTCTCAAGAGGCAGGTCAGGTGCTCTGGTATTCCCATCTCATTCAGAATTTTCCACAGTTTATTGTGATCCACACAGTCAAAGGCTTTGGCATAGTCAAGAAAGGTTATGTTACCCTATACTATAGTGTATTAAGCATGTAATAGCATTATGTCCCAAAATATACATACCTTAATTAAAAAATACTTTATTGCTAAAAATGTTAACCATTATCTGAATCATCAGCAAGTCAATTTTTTTTTTTTGCTAATGGAGTGTCTTACCTCCATATTGAAGGCTGTTGACTCGCCAGGGTAGTGGTTGCTGAAGGTTGAGATGGCTGTAGCAATTTCTTAAAATGAGACAAAATTGAAGTTTGCCACATCAATTGGCTCTTCTTTTCACAAACTATTTCTCTATAGCATATAATACTGTTTGATTACCTTTTACACACAGTAGAAATTTTTTCAAAATTGGATTCAATCATCTCAAACCCTGCCACTGTTTTATCAACTAAGTTTATATAATATTCTACATCCTTTGTTATCATTTCAACAATCTTCACAGCATCTTCACTTGGAATAGAGTCCATCTCCAGAAAACACTTTGTATATTCATCCATAAGAAGCAACTCCTTACTCATTCAAGTTTTATCATGAGATTGTAGCAATCCAGTCACATTTTCAGGCTTCACTTCTAATTCTAGTTTTCTTGTTATTTCTACTATTCATGCAGTTGTTTTCTCCACTGAGTTTTGAACCCCTTCAAGTCACCGACAACAGCTGGAAACTTCTTCCATATTCTTGATAATGTTTACACTCTGACCTCTCCCCATGAATAAAAAATGTTCTTAGCATATAAAATGATGAATCCTTTCCAGAAGGTTTTCAATTTACATAGCCCAGATTCATGAGAGGAACCACAATATATGGCAGTTATAGCTTTGTAAAATGCATTTCCTTAATAATAAGACCTGAAAGTTGAAATTACTCCTTGATCCATGGGCTACAGAATAGATGTGTTTGCAAGCATGAAAACGACATCGATCTCTTACAACTCCATCAGAGCTCTTGGGTGACCAGGTGCCATGTCAATGAACAGCAATATTCCAAAAGGAACCTCCTTTTGTTGGCAATAGGTCTCAACAGTGAGCTTAGAATATTCAGTAAACCATACTGTAAACAGATGTGCTGTCATCTAAGTTTTGTTGTTCCATTTATAGACCACAAGCAGAGTTAGATTTAGCATAATTCTTAAGGGCACTAGAAATTTCAGAATACTAAATCAGAACTGGTTTTGATGAAAGTCACCAGCTGCATTAGCCCCCAGTAAGAGAGTCAGGGGCTGAGGCTTTGAAGTCGGGCATTGACTTCTCTCTTGCTGTGACAGCTCTAGATGGTATCTTCTTCCACCATAAGGTTGTTTCATTTACAATGAAAATCTGCTGTTTAGCAGGGCCACTTTCATTCATTATGTTAGCTAGATCTTCTGGACAACTTGTTGCAGCTTCTACATCAGCACTTGATGCTTCACCTTACATTTTATGTTAACAAGACAGGTTCTTTCCTTAAACCTCATGAACCAACCTCTGCTAGTTTCAAACTTTTCTTCTGCAGGTTCCTCATCTCTTTCAGCCACATAGAACTGAAAACAGTTAGTGCCTTGCTCTGAATTAGGCTTTAGCTTAAGGGAATATTGCGGTTAGTTTGATCTTCTATCCAGACCATTAACATTTTCTCCATATCAGCAATAAGTCTTGTTCTTATCATTTGTGTATTCATTGGAATAGTACTTTCAATTTCCCATAAGAATTTTTCCTCATCAGTCATACCTTCCCTGTTTGGCAAGAGAGGCCTACCTTTTGCCTATCTTGGCTTTTAGACATTCTTTCCTCAGTTTAATCATTTCAAGATTTTGACTCAAAGTGAGAGACATACACCTGTTCTTTTCATTTGAACACTTAAAGGCCACCATAAGGTTATTAAATGACCTAATTTCAATAATGTTGTACCTCAACGTAGAGGCCTGAGGAGAGGCAGCAAGACAGGGAAACAACTGTCTGGTCAGTGGAGCAGTCGATAACAGAAAATATTTACTGATTATGTTCACCATCTTATGTTGGTATGGTTCATAGCTCCCAAAACAATTATAAAAGCAACATCACAGATCACTATAACAAATGTAATAATAATGAAAACATGTGAAATACTGTGAGAATTACCAAAATAGAACACAGAGACATGAAGTGAGAAAATGTTGCTGGGGAAAAAAGTATCAATAGACGTTCTCAAAACAGGGTTGCCACAAACCTTAAATTTGTAAAAAGCACAGTCTCTTCAAAATGTTCTGAAGAAAAGTCCAATAAAATGAAGTAGGCCTGTATATAAAGCACATGTTCTATATGCAACAAAATTATCATTCAAATATAAAGCTGAAATACATATATTCACAGATGTACAATGACTGAGAGAAAATTCATTTCTAGCAGACTTAAAGTCACCAAAAATACAAAAGGAAATCTTTCAAGCTGAAGGGAAGTGACACCAGAATGTAGCTCAAATCCAAAAGAAGAAATGAAGAGCACTGGAAATAGTAAATGTTTTGCTCTAGAAATGTATATTTTATCATTTTTTTCTCTTAAATTTTTCAAAGACAAAAGATTGAATAAGAGCAAAAAATAAAACTTTTTATGTTTATATGATAATGTATAGTTTTGTTATATAACAATATAGAAATATTAGCACAAAAAAAAGGAATGAAAGGAGCTATATTGGCACAGACATTCTGTATTTTACTGAAATTAAGTTAGTATCGGGCTTCCCTGATGGCTCAGATGATAAAGAATCTGTCAGCAATGCAGGAAATCTGGGTTAGATCCCTGGGTCTGGAAGATCCTCGGAAGAAACGAGTGGCAACCCACTCCAGTATTCTTGCCTGGAGAATCCCATGGACAGAGGAGCTTGGTGGGCTACATTCCATGGGGTTGCAGAGTCAGACATAAGTGAGCAACTAACACTTTCCCTTTTAAGTAAATATTATTTTGAAGAAGACTGAGATATGTTCAAAATATATATGTAATTCTAAGAGCAATCGCTAAGTGAATAATAATGTATGCTAAGAAAACATCATCTTTCAGTATCCTATCTTTTTGCCTTTTCGTACTGTTCATGGGGTTCTCAAGGCAAAAATACTGAAGTGGTTTGCCATTCTCTTCTCCAGTGGACCACATTTTGTCAGAACTCTCTACCATGACCCATCCTTCTTGGGTGGCCCTACATGGCATGGCTCATAGTTTCATTGAGTTAGAGAAGGCTGTGTTCCACGTGACCAGATTGGTTAGTTTCCTATGATTGTGGTTTTCAACCAGTCTGCTGCAGTCCATTGGGTCACAAAGAGTCAGACACAAGTGAGCAACTGAACTGAACTGAAAAAATCAACATAGGAATTAAAACAACAATTGTAAAATATTGGCTTTCAAAATACAGCAAACAATCCTGAGGAAAAAGAATAAAGCTGGAAACATAAACTTCCCGGACTTCAGACAATAATTCTAAGCTACAATAATCAAAATAGCATGGTATTGACACAAAAATAGACATGGATTAATGGCACACAATAAGAGAGCCCAGAATTAACCCATACACCTGAGATCAATTAATCTTCGACAACACAGTCAAGAATACACAACGGAGAAAAAAGAGCTTCTTAAGCAAGTGGCGTTGGGAAACCTGGACAGCCCACAAGTAAACCAAAGAAGTTAGAACTGTCCCTCACACAGTATACAAAAATAAACTCAAAATGGCTTTAAGACTTACATGTAAGATGTGACACCATAAAACTCCTAGAAGAGAACATAGGCAGAACATTCTCTGACATAAACCATACGGACGTTTTCTTAGGTCAGTCTCCCAAGAAAATAGAAATAAAAGCAAAAATATACAAGTGGGATCTAATCAAACTTACAAGCTTTTGCTCAACAGAAAAAACCATAAACAAAAGACAACCTATGGACTTGGAGAAAATATTTGCAAATGATGCAACTGACAAGGGTTTAATTTTCAAAATGCACACACAGCTCATACAGCTCAACTAAAAAACAAACAAACAACAGAATCAGAAAATGAGAAGACCTAAACAGACATTTCTCCAAAGAAGACATGTTCCACCAGGCACGTGTAAAGATGCTCAGCATTACTAATTATTAGAGAGCTGCAAATCAAAATTACAAAAGGTACTTCCTCACATCAGTCAGAATGGCCATCACTAAAAAGTTTACAAATAATAAATCCTGGAGAAGGTATGGAGAAAAGGGAACCATCCTACACTATTGGTGGGAATGTAATTTGGTGCAGCCACTATGAAAAACAGAGTATCAAGGTTTCTTCAAAAACTAAAAATAGGAGTACCGTACGATCCAGCAATTCCACTCCTGGGCATATATCTGGAGAAATTTTTAATTCAAAAAGATACATGCACCTCAGTATTCATAACAGCACTATTTACAACAGCCAAGAATGGAAGCAATCTAAACATCCATCAACAGATGAATCTATAAAGAAGGTGTGTCACACATATACAGTGGAATATTGGCCATAAAAAGAATGAAAGAATGCCATTCCAGCAACATGGGCGGACCCGCGAGTATCATACTAAGTGAAGTTAAGTCAGAGAAAGACAAATATCATACATTATCACCTAAATGTAGACTCTAAAATATGAAGCAAAGAATTTATTTACAAAACAGAAAATAGACTCACAAACATAGGAAACAACCTTACAGTTACCAAAAGGGAAAGGATAAATTAGGAGTTTGGGACTAACAGATACATTCTACCATATAGAAAATAAAAAACAAGGTCCCACTGTATAGCACAGGGAACTACATTCAAGATCATATAATAAATTATAATGGAAAAGAATTTTTTAAAAGATAGGAAAGAAAAAGGGGGAACAAAAAAGACAAATGATAAATATATAAACTCTAGAAGTAAAACCGAACATATATTAAATGTAAAGAGTCTATATAACTCCACTCAAATATGGAATGTCAGACTGGGTTAAATACCAAACCCACTAAATGCTGTCTATAAGGGATACATGTTAGATATAAATATACTGAAAATAAAATAATAGAAAAATAACATACAAACAGTGACCATAAAAAAGCTGGATGGCTATATTCACATCACACAAAATTAACTTCAGACAGGAAATATTAAAAAGGTGGACATTTGATAACAGTAAAAACATTATCAGTGATTAAAATAATTAAAATTATAAATGCATATGTGTGTGTATTAGTCACTCGGTTATGTCCAACTCTTTGGGACTCCATGGAATGTGTAGCCCATCAGGCTCCTCTGTCCATGGGGATTCTCTAGGCAAGAATACCGGAGTGGGTTGCCATGACTGAGATCTTCCCAACCCAGGTATTGAACCCAGGTCTCCTGCATTGCAGGAGGATTCTTTACCACCTGAGCCACCAGGGAACCCCAAGCACATATATACTGAACAATAAAGCTCCAAAATACATGAAGTAAAACCTGGCAGAATTGAAAGAAGAAACAGACAGTTTAATAATAATAGAGATTTCAACAGCCTATTCACAAAAACTGATAGAAAAACTACAAAGAAGTCAGCATGGACAGAGATGACCAAAATGATGCTATCAAACAACTTGTTGTAACCAACATCAATAGGACACCTCAACCAAACTCTGCAGAATGCACACTCTTTTCGAGCACACACAAAATGTTCTCCAGGACAGACCACTTGCTAAGCCATAAAGAATCCCTCAAGAGTTTAAATGACTGAAAGTATATGAAGTATAATCTCTGACCACTTGAAATTAAGTTGGCAACCCACAACAGAAGTAAACCTGAGACTACTCCAACATGTAGACATTAAATGACACACTTTAAGTTACTCATATATCAAAGGAGAAATCACAAAATAATCTGAATTTATTGAAATTATGAAAACATATTTATGTTTTCAGCTGAAGACTCTCAGGGTCTGAAATTTTAAATGCCTATATCATAAGAGAAAAACTCTCAAATCATCACCTAAGCTTCCGCCTTAGTAAATTATAAAAAGAAGGGCAAATAAAGTCACAGCAAGAAGTAAGAAATAATAAATATTAGAGTAAATTAAGGAAATAAAAAAGAAATACAATAGAGAAAATCATAAAACCAAAAATTGGTTAAAAAAAATAAAATTGGTAAACTCTTAGGTAAACTGACAAGCAATTAAAACAAAAATAACAAATTACCAAAAATAGTAATGAAACAGAACACCATTATCTTCTCTATAGAAATTAAGAAGTTTATAAGGAAATATTAGCTTAAATGAAAGCCAACAGATTAGACAAATCAGAATATATGGACAAATTCCTAAAAAGATACACATTACCAAATTCACTCAGAAAAATAAGAAAAAGAATATGAATAGATCTATAAAATGTAAGGAAATTGAAATAGTAATTTAAAACAATCTCACAGAGAAAATTTTAGGCATGAGTGGTTTAACTGATGAATTATACCAAATGTTTAAAGAAGAAATAATACCATTCCTTCACAAGTTCTTCCATTAAATGTAATGGAAGGAATACTTCTATAGTCATTATATAAGGCCAGTATTACCATGACAACATAAATTTACAAAGACCTCAAGAAAAGAATACTAAAGACCAATAGCCATCATGAATACACATGTATACACATCTTTAACAAAATATTAAATATTGAACTCAGCAGAAGTTAGTCAGGATTATACAACATGACCAAGTTCAATTCATACCAGGAATGAAAGATTGGTTAAATATCTGAAAATCAATTACTGTAATGTACCACATTAATGAAAGAAAGGACAAAATCCACATGAGAATACCAATAGATTCAAAAAGCTTGTGAAAAAAATTCAATACCCTTTTATAGTAGTTATTTCACTACAAACTAGGAATAGATGGTACCTTTCTTAAAACAAACAAAAAAGCTTAAAATCTAACATCATACTTAATGGTGAAAGACTAAATCCTTCCCATCAAAGATGAAGAAAAAGGCAAATAACCTCTGTTCTGTTCTCTTCATTTCTACTGAACATCGAGACTATAGCCAACATGTTCAGTTAAGAGGAAGATGGGGAGGAGAAGACAGAGAGGGAAGAGGGAGAACAAATAGAAGGAATTCAAATCAGAGGAAATAAAACTGTCTTCCTTTGCAGATGACATAACCCATAGGCTAAAGGATCCTAAGGAATGCCATTCTATGTGCTAAGTCACTTCAGTCATGTCCAATTCCGTGTGGCCCCATGGACTTCAGCCTGCCAAGCTACCCTGTCCGTGGGATTCTCCAGGCAAGAATACTGGAGTGGGTTGCCACTTCCTTCTCCAAGGAATCTTCCCAACTCAGAGATCAAATTGATGTCTCTTAAGTCTAATGGATTGGTAGGTGTGTTCTTTACCACTAGCAACAACTCAGATCAGTTCAGTTACTCAGTCATGTCCCATTCTTTGTGACCCCACGGACTGCAGCAGGCCAGGCCTCTCTGTCCATCACCAACTTCTGGGGGTTTACTCGAGCTCATGTCCATTGAGTCGGTGATGCCAATCAACCATCTTGTCCTCTGCTGTCCCCTTCTCTTCCTGCCTTCAATATTTCCCAGTATCAGGGTCTTTTCAAGTGAGTCAGCTCTTCACATCAGGTGGCCAAAGTATTGGAGTTTCAACTTCAACATCAGTCCTTTCAATGAACATTCAGGACTGATTTCGTTTAGGATGGACTGATTGGATCTCCTTGCAGTCCAAGGGACGGACTCTCAAGAGCATCAGTTCTTCGGTGCTCAGCTTTCTTTATAGTCCAACTCTCATATCCATACATGACTACTGGAAAAACCATGACTGGAAAATAACCTTGACTAGACAGATCTTTTTTGGCAAAGTAATGTCTCTGCTGTTTTAATATGCTGTCTAGATTGGTCATAACTTTTTTCCAAGGAGTAAGCGTCTTTTAATTTCATGGCTGCAATCACCATCTGTAGTGCTTTAGAGCCCAAGAAAATATTCTGCCACTGTTTCCACTGTTTCTCCATCTATTTGCCATGAAGTGATGGGACCAGATGCCATGATCTTTGTTTTCTGAATGTTGAGCTTTAAGCCAACTTCTTCACGCTCCTCTTCCACTTTCATCAAGAGGCTCTTTAGTTCTTCACTTTCTGCCCTAAGGGTGGTGTCATCTGCATATCTGAGGTTATTGATATTTTTCCCAGCAATCTTGATTCCAGCTTGTGCTTCATCCAGCCCAGTGTTTCTCATGATGTACTCTGCCTAAAAGTTAAATAAACAGGATGACAATATACAGCCTTGACATACTCCTTTTTCTATTTGGAACCAGTTTGTTGTTCCATGTCAAGTTCTAACTGTTCCTTCCTGACCTGCATACAGATTTCTCAAGAGGCAGGTCAGGTGGTCTGGTATTCCCATCTCTTTCAGAATTTTCCACAATTTATTGTGATCCACACAGTCAAAGGCTTTGGCATAGTCAATAAAGCAGAAAGAGATGTTTTTCTGGAACTCTCTTGCTTTTTCAATGATCCAGTGGCTGTTGGCAATTTGATCTCTGTTTCCTCTGCCTTTTCTAAAACCAGCTTGAACATCTGGAAGTTCACAGTTCATGTATTGTTGAAGCTTGGCTTGGAGAATATTGAGAATTACTTTGCTAGTGTGTGAGATGAGTGCAATTGTGCAGTAGTTTGAGCATCTTTTGACATTGCCTTTCTTAGGGATTGGAATTAAAACTGACCTTTTCCAGCCTGTGGCCACTGCTGAGTTTTCCAAATTTGCTGGCATATTGAGTCCAACACTTTCACGGCATCATCTTTTAGGATTTGAAATAGCTCAACTGGAATTCCATCACCTCAACTAGCTTTGTTCATAGTGATGCTTCCTAAGGCCCACGTGACTTCACATTCCAGGATGTCTGGCTCTAGGTGAGTGATCACGCCACCGTGATTATCTGGGTCATGAAGATCTTTTTTGTATAGTTATTTTGTGTATTCTTGCCACCTCTTCTTAATATCTTCTGCTTCTGTTAGGTCCATACCATTTCTGTCCTTTATCGAGCCCATCTTTGCATGAAACGTTCCCTTGGTATCTCTAATTTTCTTGGAGAGATCTCTAGTCTTTCCCATTCTGTTGTTTTCCTCTATTTCTTTGCACTTATCGCTGAGGCAGGCTTTCTTATCTCTCCTTGCTATTCTTTGGAACTCTGCATTCAAATGGTTATATCTTTCCTTTTCTCCTTTGCTTTTCACTTCTCTTCTTTTCACAGCAATTTGTAAGGCCTTCTCAGAAAGCCATTTTGCTTTTTTGCATTTCTTTTTCTTGGGGATGGTCATTCAGGTATGACCATTCAGGTATGACCTAAATCAAATCCCTTATGATTATACAGTAGAAGTGAGAAATAAATTTAAGGGATTAGATCTGATAGACAGAGTGCCTGATGAACTATGGACAGAGGTTTGTGACATTGTACAGGAGACTGAGAACAAGACCATCCCCAAGAAAAAGAAATGCAAAAAAAAAGCAACACCTGGGGAAACCCAAATAAATAAACTTAGCAAGGTCATAAGATATAAGATATCTTATATCAAGATATAAGATATAAAATCAATTGAATTCTATATTCTGCTGCTGCTAAGTCGCTTCAGTCATGTCCAACTTTGTGCGATCCCATAGACAACAGCCCACCAGGCTCCCCCATCCCTTGGGATTGTCCAAGCAAGAACAATGGAGTGGGTTGCCATTTCCTTCTCCAGTGCATGACAGTGAAAAGTGAAAGTGAAGTTGCTCAGTCGTGTATGACTCAGCGACACCATGGACTGCAACCTACCAGGCTCCTCCATCCATGGAACTTTCCAGGCAAGAGTACTGGAGAGTACTGGAGTGGGTTGCCATTGCCTTGTCCTAGCAGTGAGCGATTAAAAAATAAAATCATGAAAACAATTCGACGGCTTCCCTGGTGGCTCAGTGGTAAAGAATCCACCTACCAATGCAAAAGACTGACCCAGGAATTTCCCACATGCCATAGAGCAACTGAATTGTGGATCACAACTATTAAGCCTGTGTTCTAGAACCTGGGAACCACAAACTGAACCCATATGTGGCAACTGCTGCAGCCAGTGTGCTCTAGCGCCAGTGCTCCTCAACAAGAGAAGCCACTGCAATGAGAACCCTGCTCACAACTAGAGAGCAGCCCCCACTCACCAGTAGAGAAGAGCCCGTGCAGCCGCAAAGACAGAACACAAGCAAAGAAATAATACGTAAATTAAAGAAAAAGAAAACCATTCTACACAGAGTATCATCAAGAATAATAATATACATTGGGGAAAAAATCTAACACCAGGATGTATATGATTTTATGTGAATACCACAAAACATTGCTGGAACATATTCTAAGTAAGGACACATGCCATGTTTATGAACTAAAATACTTCTCCCCAAATTGAAGCAGCTTTCCCCCAAAACTGATCTATAAATTTAACAAAATCCTTGTCCAAATCCCTCCAAGATTCATTTATAGAAAACATCAAGCTAAATCAAATGCAAAGACTTAGAATAGCCACAACAATTATTGAAAAAAAAAAGAGCAAACTTTAAGGGCTTACACTACTACCTTTCACATTTTACTATAAAGCAACATTAAAGAAGATAATATGGTATTGGCACAAGAATAAGCACATAGATCAATGAAACTGAAGAGTCCAAAAGTGAATCTTCAAGTTTATGGTCAATTTTTTTGACAAAGGCAATTCAATTATCTTTTAAATGAATGATACTGGTATAAATAGACAGCCATATGCTAAAGGATGAATTTAGATGCTTAACAAAATGCATTCAGTATCAGTCACTGACCTAACTGTACAAGATAAAACTATTAAAATTCTCCAAAAAGAACATAAAATTTCAAGATTTAGGGTCAGACAAAGAGATATCAGATATAAAACCAAAGGCAAATGACGTAAATATGCATGTGTATATATTTAAATATATACATATATATACATGTAAGGTAATAATTTATAATATGTAATATTATATATTTATGATTACTTCATTAGATAGCTAATATAATTCATTATTTTATTACATAAGTAAATATATAAGTATGTTATATAACTATATATGATAAATTATATTTCATTAAAATGAGAAACATTAACACTTCAAAAGACACCATTAAGAAAAAGAAATGGCAAGAAAGACACAAACTGGGAGACTATATTTGGAAAATACATATCTGATAAAAGACTTCCATCTGTAATATGAATTATGTAATATAGTATATAATTTAATAATAGCATAATATTGTATAACTGAAAAATAAGAAAAGTGATCTAAAATTGATAAAAATTTGTACTTGACATATCAGAGATCACAGGCAAAGGGCTAACAAATACATTAAAAGTTGCTACACATTCATTAAGAACTAAGTTAAATCTGAGATGGTAGGATGGCATCACTGACTCAATGGACATAAATTTGAGCAAACTCTGGGAGATACTAAAGGACAGGAAAGTCTGGTGAGCTGCAGTCCCTGGGGTTGCACAGAGCTGGGAATGACTGAGCAACTGAACAACAAGTTAAATCTAAAATGAAATACCACTGCTGCTGCTGCTAAGTCGCTTCAGTCGTGTCCGACTCTGTGCGACCCCATAGACGGCAGCCCACCAGGCTCCCCCGTCCCTGGGATTCTCCAGGCAAGAACACTGGAGTGGGTTGCCATTTCCTTCTCCAATGCACGAAAGTGAAAAGTGAAAGTGAAGTCGCTTAGTTGTGCCCGACTCTTCGCGACCTCATGGACTGCAGCCTACCAGGCTCCTCCGTCCATGGGATTTTCCAGGCAAGAATACTGGAGTGGGGTGCCATTGCCTTCTCTGAAATACCACTACATACCTATAAAAATGACTATAATCAAAAATTCTGACCATACTAAGTTTTAGAAAAGTTGTAGAGAATCTATGACCCTCACACATTGCTGGTAGAAACATAAACTCCTATAGCGGAGTTGGAAATCAGTTGGGAAATTTCTTAAAAAAGTGAAACAAACTTATCACATGACCCAGCAATTCTACTCTTAATAATCTACCACAGCAAAATGAAAAGATGCCTAAAATGATTTTATACACATGTTCATAGAAGCATTTTTATAATGGCCATAAACTGAACAATCCAAGTATCCATCAAATGTTAGATAATATAATGAAATATAGTATATAGCCATACAATAAACTATTTAGTAAATAAAGGGATGAAATACTGATATATATTGTGTCACACATAAACCTTCAAAGCATTACACTAAATGAAAGAGGCCAGACACCAAAGACTATAAATGGTAGGGTTTCATTTATATGAAGTGTCTAAAAAAGGTAACTTTTTATAGAGACAGAAAGCAGATCAATTTTTGCCTCTGACAGGGATACTCTTTGCAGTGGAGAAGGACTGCAAATGAGCTCATGGGGGATTTTTTAGAGTGATGAGATGCTATACAACTGGATCATAGTGACAGTTGCACAACTCCACAAATTCAACAAATATCACTGATTTGTAAACTTACAAAAAATGAACAAGAGCAGTGGTTTCTGCCCTCAAACTCTACCATTAACCCATTTTGATGAAGGCAGAATGATGTACCCAGATGCAATCTTTCACAAAGGCAAAGAGCTACATTTTTTAAAGAATATCACTAACACTGTGTGGAGTTTAAATTCCATATTGAAAGTGACAAAGCAGCATGTACAAATCCAGTCAACATTATTTGAAGCCATGCAAATAAGAGCTTTATAGATGCCTCTAAATATTTAAGTAGCATGCCACTTTTTTCTGAAAGGATACAAGGTCATAGAAGGTAGCTACACTTTGAAGCTTGGTTAGCTCATTTTAGCATCATTCTTTGAGAACCAAATGAATGGCAAGGACTATGGACATTCTAAGGATTTGAACATGACCAAATTCAGCCTCCTTTACAAGTCCTGTTCTACTTAACACTTCTTATGGACCTTGGGCAAAATACCTGACCCATCTGAGTACCAGTTCCCCTTCTTGTAAAACAGGAAATCAATGATAAAAACACGTGAACTGTACAGAAGGCACCTAGGAAACATTTCAGGCTAACAACACTTCTAAACTAAGTGATAAGTGGAGGAAGTATATGCTTGTGGTTTTAATAATTGTGGGGTTTTCAGGGAGTTGCAACTAAATGCTGGCTTCATTACAGGGATTTAGAAAAAGTAACAGATGTTCTTTGAATAGAAACCTGCTGAGATAAGCCATCCAAAGTGTCCAACCACGTAAATGAAATGAGTCATGATTGACATTATTTCTTACCTGTGGAGTTTCACTGATGCTTTCCAAATTTGGAGCCTTGTTTCTGGAAAAAAAAAAAAAAACACAATAGAATGTCAATGTGCTATTCTTCACAAAGCTGTCTGGGCTTCCTGGAAATTCTTGAGATCTAAAGCTCCCAGGTTGGGAATTAGAACATTAAGGAGGAACTTCAGTGACCTTGGAAGTGAGATATCCTAGGAAATATAGAGAGACAGATACCTGGCAATTCAGTCAAAGCACAGTGCGAAATCCTGAGACACTGGTGCTCGCTAAAACTCAACTGAACAAATATTTGTGAAGCTTAAAATGTGCCTAAAGCTATTCAAGGTTCTGAAGATACAGAGTCAAAAATAAGACCCAGTCCCTCCTGCCTTTAAGAAGCTCACAGATATGTAAGAGAAATCAGTCTAGTTCAGTTCAATAGCTCAGCCATGTCCAACATTTTGAAGCCCCATGGACTGCAGCACACCAGACCTCCCTGTCCAACTCCCAGGGGTTTACTCAAACTCATGTCCATTGAGCCGGTGATGCCATCCAACCATCTCATTCTCTGTTGTCCCCTTCTCCTCCCGCCTTCAATCTTTCCCAGCATCAGGGTTGTTCCAAATGAGTCAGTTCTTTACATCAGGTGGCCAAAGTATTGGAGTTTTAGCTTCAACATCAGTCCTTCCAGTGAATATTCAGGACTGATTTCCTTTAGGATGGATTGGTTGGAACTCCTTGCAGTCCAAAGGACTCTGAAGAGTCTTCTCCAACACCACAGTTCAAAGGCATCAATTCTTCGGTGCTCAGCTTTCCTTATAGTCCAACTCTCACATCCATACATGACTACTGGAAAAACCATAGCCTTGACTAGATGGACCATTGTTGGCAAAGTAATGTCTCTGCTTTTTAACATGCCATCTAGGTTGGTCATAGGTTTTCTTCCAAGGAGAAAGCATCTTTTAATTTGATGGCTGCAGTCACCATCTGCAATGATTTTGGAGCCCCCCAAAAAATTAAGTCTGGCACTGTTTCCACTGTTTCCCCATCTATTTCCCATGAAATGATGGGACCAGATGCCATGATCTTCGTTTTCTGAATGTTGAATTTTAAGCCAACTTTTTCACTCCTCCTCTTTCACTTTCATCAAGAGGCTCTTTAGTTCTTCTTCGCTTTCTGCCATAAGGGTGGTGTCATCTGTATATTTGAGATTATTTATATTTCTCCCAACAATCTTGATTCCAGTTTATGTTTTATCCAGCCTGGCAATTCGCATGATGTACTCTGCATATAACTTAAATAAGCAGAGTGACAATATACAGCCTTATCATACTCCTTTCCCAATTTGTAACAAGTCTGTTGTTCCATGTCCAGTTGTAACTGTTGCTTTCTGACTTTCATACAGATTTCTCAAGAGGCAGCTTAGGTGGTTTGTATTCCCATCTCTTGAAGAATTTTCCACAGTTTGTGGTGATCCACACAGTCAAAGGCTTTGGCATAGTCAATAAAGCAGAAATAGATGCTTTACTGTAACTCTCTCACTTTTTCAATATTCCAATGGATGTTGGCAATTTGATCTCTGGTTCCTCTGCCTTTTCTAAAATCAGCTTGAACATCTGGAAGTTCATGGTTCACGTATTGTTGAAGTCTGGCTTGGGGAATTTTGAGCATTACTTTACTAGCGTGTGACAGAATGAAGCAGGGCAAAGGCTAACAGAGTTTTGCCAAGAGAACCCACTGGTCATAGCAAACAACCTCTTCCAACAACAAAAGAGAAGACTCTACACATGAATATCACCAGATGGTCAATATGGAAATCAGACTGATTATATTCTTTGCAGCCAAAGACGGAGAAGCTCTGTACAATCAGCAAAAATAAGACTGGGAGTTGACTGTGGCTCAGGTCATGAACTCCTTATTGCCAAATTCAGACTTAAATTGAAGAAAGTAGGGAAAACTACTAGACTATTCAGGTATTACCTAAATCAAATCCCTTACAATTATACAGTGGACGTGAGAAATAGATTCAAGGGATTAGATCTGATAGACAGAGTGCTTGATGAACTGTGGAAGGAGGTTTGTGACACTGTATAGGAGACGGTGATGCTTTCTAAAGCCCACTTGACTTCACATTCCAGGATGTCTGGCTCTAGGTCAGTGATCACACCATCGTGATTATCTGGGTCATAAAGATCTTTTTTATACAGTTCTTCTGTGTATTCTTGCCACCTCTTCTTAATATCTTCTGCTTCTGTTAGGTCCATACCATTTCTGTCCTTTATCGAGCCCATCTTTGCATGAAATGCTCCCTTGGTATCTCTAATCTTCCTGGAGAGATCTCTAGTCTTTCCCATTCTGTTGTTTTCCTCTATTTCTTTGCCTTGATCGCTGAGGCAGGCTTTCTTATCTCTCCTTGCTATTCTTTGGAACTCTGCATTCAAATGGGTATATCTTTCCTTTTCTCCTTTGCTTTTCACGTCTCTTCTTTTCACAGCTATTTGTAAGGCCTCCCCAGACAGCCATTTTGCTTTTTTGCATTTCTTTTTCTTGGGTATGGTCTTTATCCCTGTCTCCTGTACAATGTCACGAACCTCCGTCCATAGTTCACCAGGCACTCTGTCTATCAGATCTAGTCCCTTAAATCTATTTCTCACTTCCACTGTAAAATCATAAGGGATTTGATTTAGGTCATACCTGAATGGTCTAGTGGTTTTCCCTACTTCCTTCAATTTAAGTCTGAATTTTGTAATAAGGTGTTCATGATCTGAGGCACAGTAAACTCCCAGTCTTATTTTTGCTGACTGTATAGAGCTTCTCCATCTTTGGCTGCAAAGAATATAATAAATCTGATTTTGGTGTCGACCATCTGGTGATGTCCATGTGTAGAGTCTTCTCTTGTGTTATTGGAAGAGGGTGTTTGCTATGACCAGTGCGTTCTCTTGGGAAAACTCTATTAGCCTTTGCCCTGCTTCATTCCATATTCCAAGGCCAAATGTGCCTGTTACTCCAGGTGTTTCTTGACTTCCTACTTTTGCATTCCAGTCCCTTATAATGAAAAAGACATCTTTTTTGGGTGTTAGTTCTAAAAGTTCTTGTAGGTCCTCATAGAACCGTTCAACTTCAGCTTCTTCAGCATTACTGGTTGGGGCATAGACTTGGATTACTGTGATATTGAATGGTTTGCCTTGAAAATGAACAGAGATCATTCTGTCATTTTTGAGATTGCATCCAAGTACTGCATTTCGGACTCTTGTTGACCATGATAGCTACTCCATTTCTTCTAAGGGAATCCTGCCCACAGTAGTAGATATAATGGTCATCTGAGTTAAATTCATCCATTCCAGTCCATTTTAGTCCGCTGATTCCTAGAATGTTGACTTTCACTCTTGCCATCCAAGCATCACCACGAACAAAGCTAGTGGATGTGATAGATTCCATTTGAGCTATTTCAAATCCTGAAAGATAATGCTGTGAAAGTACTGCACTCAATATCCAGCAAATTTGGAAAACTCAGCAGTGGCCACAGGACTGGAAAAGGTCAGTTTTCATTCCAATCCCAAAGAAAGGCAATACCAAAGAATGCTCAAATGACTGCACAATTGCACTCATCTCACACACTAGTAAAGTAATGCTCAAAATTCTCCAAGCCAGGCTTCAGCAATACATGAATCGTGAACTTCCAGATGTTCAAGCTGGTTTTAGGAAAGGCAGAGGAACCAGAGATCAAATTGCCAACATCCACTGGATCATTGAAAAAGCAAGAGAGTTCCAGAAAAACATCTACTTCTGCTTTATTGACTATGCTAAAACCTTTGACTGTGTGGATCACCACAACTGTGGAAAATTTTTCAAGAGATGGGAATACCGGACCATCTGACCTGCCTCTTGAGAAACCTATATGCAGGTCAGGAAGCACAGTTAGAACTGCACATGGAAAAACAGACTCATTCCAAATAGGAAAAGGAGTATGTCAAGGCTGTATATTGTCACTCTGCTTATTTAACTTATATGCAGAGTACATCATGAGAAATGCTGGGCTGGACGAAGCACAAGCTGGAATCAAGATTGCCTGGAGAAATACCAATAACCTCAGATATGTAGATGACACCAACCTTATGGCCAAAAGCGAAGAGGAACTAAAAAGCCTCTTGATGAAAGTGAAAGAGGAGAGTGAAAAATTTGGCTTAAAGTTCAACATTCAGAAAACGAAGATCATGGCATCTGGTCCCATCACTTCATGGGAAATAGATGGGGAAACAGTGGAAACAGTGTCAGACTTTATTTTTGGGGGCTCCAAAATCACTGTAAATGGTGATTGCAGCCATGAAATTAAAAGACGCTTACTCCTAGGAAGGAATATTTATGACCCACCTAGACAGCATATTAAAAAACAGAGACATTGCTTTGCCAACAAAGGCCCATCTAGTCAAGGCTATGGTTTTTCCAGTGGTCATGTATGGATGTGAGAGTTGGACTGTGAAGAAAGCTGAGTGTCGAAGAATTGATGCTTTTGAACTGTGGCGCTGGAGAAGACTCTTGAGAGCCCCTTGGACTGCAAGGAGAGCCAACTTGTCCATTTAAAGGAGATCAGTCCTGGGTGTTCTTTGGAAGGACTGTTGCTAAAGCTTAAACTGCAATACTTTGGCCTCCTCATTCAAAGAGCTGACTCATTTGATAAAACTCTGATGCTGGGAGGGATTGGGGGCAGGAGGAGAAGGGGACAACAGAGGATGAGATGGCTGATGGCATCACCGATTCAATGGACATAAGTTTGAGTGAACTCCAGGAGTTGGTGATGGACAGGGAGGCCTGGCATGCTGCAGTTCATGGGGTCACAAACAGTCGGACACGACTGAGCGACTGAACTGAACAGGAGACAGGGATCAAGACCATCTCCAAGAAAAAGAAATGCATAAAAGCAAAATGGCTGTCTGGGGAGGCGTTGCAAATAGCTGTGAAAAGAAGAGAAGCCAAAAACAAAAGAGAAAGGGAAAGATATACTCATTTGAATGCAGAGTTCCAAAGAATAGCAAGGAAAGATAAGAAAGCCTTCCTCAGTGATTAGTGTAAAGAAATAGAGGGGAACAATAGAATGGGAAAGACTAGAGATCTCTCCAAGAAAATTAGAGATACCAAGGGAACATTTCATGCAAAGATAGGCAGAATAAAGGACAGAAATGGTATGGACCTAACAGAAGCAGAAGATATTAAGAAGAGGTGGCAAGAATACACAGAAGAACTATACAAAAAAGATCTTTATGACCCAGATGATCATGATGGCGTGATCACTGACCTAGAGCCAGACATCCTGGAATGTGAAGGCACATGGGCCTTAGGAAGCATCACTACGAACAAAGCTAGTTAAGGTGATGGAATTCCATTTGAGCTATTTCAAATCCTAAAAGACGATGCCGTGAAAGTGTTGGACTCAGTATGCCAGCAAATTTGGAAAACTCAGCAGTAGCCACAGGACTGGAAAAAGTCAGTTTTCATCACAATCTTAAAGAAAGTCCTTGGCAAAGAATGTAGGAGAGATAGATGTTAACAAGTAACTATATGTGTTAGAAATGTAATAATTGGAATATATACAAGGAAAGAATAAGCATTCTGTTTAGGCCACCCAACTTTACAAATCAAGCAATTGAAAAGGATTTTTACCCATCAAGAAAAATTACCAAAATCTTGAAATATGACAAAAACTGAGAGTAAACTTAACAATTCAGTTTCCAGAAAAAAAATTTTTTTTCTTTTTGTGGTATTAGTTTGGATTTTGGGGCTGAAAGTGCTAAAAATACAAATCCAAATTATTTTAAACAAAAGTGACAAGCGTTGAGACAATTAGAGTTTCTCTGGGCCTGAGAGAAGCAGAGGACTGCTGCTGCTGCTTCTGCTGCTGCTAAGTTGCTTCCGTCGTGTCCAACTCTGTGCGACCCCATAGACGGCAGCCCACCAGGCTCCCCCGTCCCCGGGATTCTCCAGGCAACAACACTGGAGTGGGTTGCCATTTCCTTCTCCAATGCAGGAAAGTGAAAAGTGAAAGGGAAGTCGCTCAGTTGTGTCCGACTCTTCGAGACCCCATGGACTGCAGCCCACCGGGCTCCTCTGTGCATGGAATTTTCCAGGCAAGAGTGCTGGAGTGGGGTGCCATTGCCTTCTCCAAGCAGATTACTGTGTAGTCTCAAATAACACCCAGAATTTCTTTCCATCTCCCCTTCTACTTTCCGTATGTCTGTTTCTTTCTCTTCTTTGGGCTTCTTTCATGCAACCAAAACTAGGCCTACTGGTACCTCAAAATTTATGTTTCAAAGTCTTTAGAGAGAGGAGGTCTGGCATTTGCACTTCCTAATTTGAATTAAAAACGTAGAAAACCGTGATTCCAATGTGGGTGGAGTTATCATCTTTGTGGTCTGAAATATCACATCATTAAAAATGTAGTCTTCACACCAGAACCTGATTGGTCTGGGAGAAAAGAATTTCTTAGAAGGAAATAAGTACACTTTCCAGAAGAAGGGCCAGCTTTGCACAATAAGAAAAAGTGACACCTTGCTACTGCATTATTTTGCTTTAAACTCTGATCCATCCTTTTTACGTATTTTTTGAATCTTGCCCTCAGCTCATGCCGCATTCAATCTTACTGCAAGTCCTCACTATCTAGCTCCATCCATCCTACATAAACCTGTTTTAAAAGTCAGGTTGTGGAACAAAATGCCAATACACCTTCTATATTCTGTGTACTTTGAAGTGTTAGTTAAGAAAGAGATCACAGAGGACTGAATTGCCCCAGAGACAGAAACCAAGAAGCCCACACTGGAGGAGCTAGTCAAACATGGAGGAAGTGGAGTACAATGACACATTCACTCATTAAAGGGGCATTTTAAGTGATCTAGAGAACACAAAACCCTCTCGACAAATATTAGGAGTAATCAACTTTCTTTGCCAAGTATAACCTCTGTGTGCTTCTGATAATATATTACATTTAATCATTTTTCCCTTTTATACATAATGGCACATTAACCACAAATAAAGAATAGCAGTGATTATCTTCCCAATGAAATGTGGAGTAAAAACAATTTCTGCAATCCCGATGCCTTGTTTATCTATAATAAGACAAGCGCATGTGGATGCATGTGTGTTGAGGAGGGGCAACAGGCAATGTCAATCAATTGTATTCATAAACACAGCTCAGAGGCAGACCCTGCATAATTTAGACTCTCCCCTGGCTTTCTGTTTCTGCAAGTAGGCATGCTTATGTTGCATTACCATTTTGATTGAATGAACAGGGTCAATAACGTCACTTTTTCTCATCCAAGGAAAGAAAATTATTCTGAATCAAATCATCAATCAATGGATGTAATCAGTCTGTTTAAAACACCTTGGATTCTCACGCAACTGGCTATTCTTAGTAAGACATTGTAAAAGACATAGTTTGGGCTGACTTGTTAATATTACTATGGCATGACTAACTTGTTCAAAGGCCACCTAGGATTCAGTATGTGCTCTGCTATTAACAAGATTACGGCAAGGGATTCATCTGAGAAGTTATAGAGTCTGCACTCCGAGACCTCTAGTATCTGCATTCATTTGCATATAATTGTTTATCCATTACTTTGCTATACCATACAGCTACACTATTTTTCTATAATTTCTGGAGGTTAATGGCTTTTTCTCCCCCTCTAAATTCAAAGTCAACATAAACTGACACTAAAGTCAAGAAAATGTGCTTTTTAGAGTGCTGTAACAACAGTTGGCAGTCTGTACATTGTGAAAAATGTATTTGATCAAGGAACTTTTGCTAGCAGCATGCCAATGGATCCACGCTGATTTCCTTGAGAAATAAAGAAATTAATCCTCATCTTCCATTTAGGGACAGAAAACAGACTGAGACATCTTGCACCATACAAATCTCTGACTTAGACTTCACTCAGCCTTTCGTGCAAGTAAATATAATTACTGAGCAAAAGAGAGGAACAAAAGAGCAGATTTTCAATCTCTCCCTGAATGGCCAGAATAATCAGCAGGCAGCTGGAGATGAGTGGATTTCAATTGCAGCTATCATGTTCCTGAATCCTGACTAGGCACAAGTGTGGGGGAGATTGGGTCTGTGGGGCATGATTGAGTGATGTGGCCAGGCAAGCTCACCCAACACTGTTTGGATGTCTGCTCCTGGAACAGTCAATAGCTACTTCCTTCTCTTCCTTTCAACCACTGTATATGTGCTTTCTGTCTCTTAAATGTCGCCAGAATAATAGTATTTTTAAAAATGTGTCAACTGAGCATCTCAATATTGGATAAAAAGGCTACATATATTAAGTTATTTTTAAAGCATACTATGCTGTGTGTTGTGCTTAGTCGCTCTGTCGGTCCCACTCTTTGCGACCTCATGGCCTGTAGCCCACCAGGCTCCTCTGTCCATAGGTATTCTCCAGGCAAGAATACTGGAATGGGTTGCCATGCCCTGCTCCAGGGGATCGTCCCAACACACGGATTGAACCCAGGTCTCCTGCATGGCAGGTGGATTCTTTACCATCTGAGTCACTGGGAAGCCCATAATACTGGAGTGGATATCCTATCCCTTCTTCAGGGGATCTTCCCAACCCAGGAATCCAACTGGGGTCTCCTGTATTGCAGGCAGATTCTTTACCAGCTGACCTACCAGGGAAGCCCCAAAGCATACTAAGGCAGAGGTAAAGAAGAGCAAAACTCAGATGTCATAAATTTTGAAAGCCATTGGTGATCTAGCACTGGAGTCAGAACAGAGTCAGTCTGAGAACATCTAATACATGAGGGCCTAAATTCAGCTTTCAATTGTGGAAAAATACAAATAACATACAAACATGCATTTTAACCAGTTTTAAGTGTACTATTTTCCATCACCTAAAACAGAAACTCTTTCAGCCATTAAGCAATCACTCCTCATTACCCCCTCCTCCAGTTCATGTGTGTGTGTGTGTGTGTGTGTGTGCATGCTCAATTGTGTCTGACTCTTTGCAACCCCAAGGACTGCAGTCCACCAGGCTCCTCAGTCCATGGGATTTTTACTCCAGTATCTTTACCATTTATTGGAGTGGGTTGCCATTTTCTCTTCCAAGGGATCTTCCTGACCCAGGGATTGAACCCACGTCTCCTGTGTCTCCCGCATTGCAGGTGGATTCTTTACCTCTGAGTAACCTATAATTTACTTTTTATTTCTATGAATTTGCCTATTCTAGATATTTCATGTGCATGGACTCAAACAATATTTGTCCTTTTGGGACTGACTTATTAAACTTTGCATATTGTTTTCAAGGTTTACCCATGTTGCAGCATGTGTCAGAATCTCATTCCTTTTTAAGCTAAATGACATTCTATATGTATGTGTGTACCACAGTTTGTTTATCCATGTATATGTTGATGAATAGGTTGCTTCCACTGTTTAGCTATTGTGAATAATGCTTCAATGAATGCTAGTGCAAAAATACCTTTTCCAATCTCTGTTTTTGATTTTTTGGATATACATCTATAAGAGACTCAGAGTATTAGTGACCCATATCAAACCAAGAGAAAGTAGGCATAGATAGCCTGGAGCCCCAGTATCTGGAAGGAGCTTGGATTAGGGAGTCCCTAGTAAATCTGAGGCCACCAAAGGGCAATATCCTCAGTAAGTGAAATGGGAACCAAAAAATTCCTCCTGCAGAAGGCTTGCTGCATAGATCTTGGTTGTGAATATATGAGACACAGAGGAAAAGAAAAAGTAATCAGAGAATTCCTAAACCAGATTCCTGGGTCATATGGGCATGTGGCTGCAATTAACACTACTCATGTGGTCTGAAAAAAATCTTAAGCTTAATGATCTTCACCTCACCGGGCCACCAAGTAACTAGCAAAGACAAAGTCTTTCTTTGTTAACCATAACTTTTCAAAAAATGTGAACTAACAATAAGAAATCATTAAACAAGTGTAGAAACAATTCATATACAAATAAAGTCAGCAGAAAAATGCAAATTATAAAATAAACCCCAAAAGACTGTAGGTATTAGAAGTATCACATATTTTCCAGATTACCTAAAAAGCAAAATTGAAGGAATTATCAAAAAAGCAAGCTGAGAAAAATGAAGAAAGAAAAAGTATAAAACTGAGGTGGAGATGTAGAGGATATAAGAGTAATGAGGCCCAACATATTAAATGAGAGAACAAGGGTAGAACACCAAAGAAAACGTGAGGAGAAATACTTAGAGATATTGTAGATAAGAATTTTCTGGAGTAGATTAAAGACAACAATCCTTAAATTCTAGGCAATCAACAAATCCCAAACAGAACAAAGAACAAGAAATCAATATCAAATTAAATCAGGACCTATCTTAATGAAGCTGTAGAGCTTTAAATAGATAAAGGATAAAAATGAAAAATACATAGTTTACTTTTAGAAAAAGGACAATTAAAGTGACAGTCAACTTTTAATCAGCAAAAAGTTGAAACCAGTTGCTGTGAGAAAGTAACCTTGAAGGTAGACTTATATAACCTTAAATAATATCTAAAAATATTGAATGAAATAGATGCTTTCAAACAAGACATGAGAGGTAACTTACAATAGACCTCTACAAATAGAACACGTAAAGGAGAAAACAAAGGAAGAAACACCACCATCTCAGAAGAAAAATCTAAGATGCAAGGAGGAATTGTGAAGAATGAAAAACACATATTTTAGGCATACTCAAATGATCATTTTCTTTAAAAACAACAAGAGAAAGTAAGATATAACAGAAATAGCAAAAGCAGGACAAAGATCTGAAAATAACATGGCAGATATAAATCCACATATATGAAACTAGTACTCAATATTTAAGCAACAGTTATAACTGGACATGGAACAACAGACTGGTTCCAAATAGGAAAAGGAGTACGTCAAGGCTGTATATTGTCACCCTGCTTATTTAACTTCTATGCAGAGTACATCATGAGAAATGCTGGGCTGGAAGAAGCACAAGCTGGAATCAAGATTGCGGAGAGAAATATCAATAATCTCAGATATGCAGATGAGGGAATATGCATATTCCCTTATGGCAGAAAGTGAAGAGGAACTCAAAAGCCTCTTGATGAAAGTGAAAGAGGAGAGTGGAAAAGCTGGCTTAAAGCTCAACATTCAGAAAACTAAGATCATGGCATCTGGTCCCATTACTTCATGGCAAATAGATGGGCAAACAGTGGCTGACTTTATTTTGGGGGGCTCCAAAGTCACTTCAGATGGTGATTACAGCCATGAAATTAAAAGATGCTTACTCCTTGGAAGGAAAGTTATGACCAACCTAGATAGCATATTCAAAAGCAGAGACGTTACTTTGCCAACAAAGGTCCGTCTAGTCAAGGCTATGGTTTTTCCAGTAGTAATGTATGGATGTGAGAGTTGGACTGTGAAGAAAGCTGAGCGCCGAAGAATTGATGCTTTTGAACTGTGGTGTTGAAGAAGACTCTTGAGAGTCCCTTGGACTGCAAGGAGATCCAACCAGTCCATCCTAAAGGAGATCAGTCCTGGGTGTTCATTGGAAGGACTGATGCTGAAGCTGAAACTCCAGTACTTTGGCCACCTCATGCGAAGAGCTGACTCATTGGAAAAGACCCTGATGCTGGGAGGGATTGGGGGCAGGAGGAGAAGGGGATGACGGAGGATGAGATGGCTGGATGACATCACCGACTCGATGGGCATGAGTTTGAGTGGACTCCGGGAGTTGGTGATGGACAGGGAGGCCTGGTGTGCTGCGATTCATGGGGTCACAAAGAGTCGGACACGACTGAGCGACTGAACTGAACTGAACTGATTTACATGTAAGACACAAAATTCATCAAACTAGACTTGAAGAAATCTACCTATATGTTGTTTTTAAGAGATATATTTAATGGTCTTTGGGTGAAAAGAATTTATAAGCCTCTGGCAAAATTCATCATAAAACAGAAGGAAAGAAGATATACAAATAACTAATACTAGAATTGAAATTACTGATACTACAAGAGATTTTAAAAGGTAATAGTCTTATTATTAAATATGTGTGCCAAAGAACTTGAAAATATAGGTTCGGTGAAGCTATTCTAAGGAAAATACAAATTATAAAATCTTGCTGAAAGAAGAATTTAAAATCTGAAAGTTTATAAGACATTAACAAAATTCAATCAAAATTTTCCCACAAAAATAAAGCCATCAGGTCTCCATGGGTTTACAGAAAAGTTCTAATAAAATTTCAAAGGACAGATAAGAGAAAGAAAGATACTTTTAGGACTTTGAACATTTTTAAAGAATACAAAAAATCTACTACCAAATTTTTTTATGAGGGTAGTAAAACCTTGACATCAAAACCAGGCAAGGACAATGAAAGAAAAAAATCTATGATATTCACATAAATAGATGCAAATTTCTAAATATGTACAAAATTCAGCAACGAACTAAAAAATATAATATATCATGATCAAATTGGTGGTATCCAGTAATATACTTTTTAAAAACTATAAATGTAATTATTTCACAATCATATTAAAGCAATATATATAATTACCTCGATTGCAAAAAAATATTCAAAAAAATTAACACTCAGATTTCATTTAAAAGAAAAAAAAGCTCTTAGCAAGTATGAATAAAAGAAAACTGTCATATCCTGACTATCTTAAAAATCTTTGCATAGACATAATTCTTAACATTGAAATATACCCAGGGTTCTATTTTTATAGGCTTTTCTTTTCAACAGACTTTTTAAACTTTGCTGCTGCTAAGTCACTTCAGTCGTTTCCGACTCTGTGTGACCCCATATACAGTAGCCCACCAGGCTCCCTCGTCCCTGGGATTCTCCAGGCAAGAGCACTGGAGTGGGTTGCCATTTCCTTCTCCAATGCATGAAAGTGAAAAGTGAAAGGGAAGTCACTCAATCGGGTCCGACTCTTAGTGATCCCATGGACTGTAGCCCACCAGACTTCTCCATCCATGGGATTTTCCAGGCAAGAGTACTGGAGTGGGGTGCCATTGCCTTCTCCAAAACTTAGCAGTAATACAAATATAAACTGAAAGTATAAGGATTTGAAAAGGGAAAAAGAATTATACCATTTTTGTAGACCATATGGCCACCTATACAGAAAACCCGAAAGAATATATTGGTAAACCTTTAGTATTAATAAGAGGAAACATTAGTTACTTATGTTTCTGGATGCACTTTTTAAAAAAAGCAAGAAACAACTGAATTTTTAAAATATCCCCTTTTAAAATTGCAACAAAACTATAAAATATATAAGAATAAATCCAACAGAAGATTATAAATCTTTTATGCAGAAATTTATATGGAATTTTCTGGCACTACAGTGGTTAGGACTAATTGATTTCAATGCTGCGGGTTCAGGTTCAACCTCTGGTCTGGGAACTAAGATCTCACAAGTTGTGTGGTGGAAAAAAATTAAAATGTATAAAAACGAATTTACAAAATCATAAAGGACCTATGTAAGTAAAGAGAAAATCACATCTTCATGGATACCAAGACTACATAGTGACTGCAAAGATTGTGTCCAAACTGATATAGCTCTGTTGCAATTCTAATCAAATGCCCAAAAGAGACCCAGAAACAAAATAAACACTTATAAAGAGAGTAGATATATTAATATGAAAGAGCTGACATTGCCCTTGGATTTTTTTCAGTTAATTTTGTTGGGAAAACTGTATTTCCATATTTTAAAAAAGAAAATGAATCCATTCTCTCCATCCCACCTTGATAAATTAGAAATGTATATGTAAGTTGTTTACATTACAACAAAACTTATAATATTTAGCAGAAATATCTTTGTGACTTTAGAGTGGTGAGAATGTTTCAAATGATATACAGAAATGAACTAAGCCTGAGGCAAAACATAATAAAAAATAGTTTTGAATACATTAAAATTAGAAACTTAGAGAATGTGAATTAAATCCACACAAGATGTCATTTCACATCTTTCTCAGCACAAGTTCAACCTGGGCTACTTGTCCCTTAGTGCTTATTACTACAAGAGATTTCGTGGGTCACAGGATATGTGCACACTGTTACCTTCTACCCATACCTGAGCTCAGGTTTGCAAAGTATGGCAAGATCCTCACTGCTGCCTGATATTTTCTAACTATGAAACAGTGGAAGGTGAGTCATCACCAGTGCCAGTCCTTAAAAGAAGGGAGTCGATTTTTTTCTTCCATTCCTACTTTCCCCTGCATGTCATCCTTACATTCCTCTTCAGTCTAATCCATCTCTCTTGGTAATCAGTGCATGCACACTGTCTTCTCTTGTCCTAAAAAATTTACTATCAGGAATGAGTATGTTTTTAGACTTCTGTACCGTGGTGTAATGGGGAGACTTGAGTGTTGGGTCTTACTGGATGCAGAAAGGAGGCAGGAAGACAATGAACAAGATATTAGACCTTTCCCAAAAAGCAACTTGCCCATAGCAGAGGGGAAGGTGCCCAATTCTCTGCTTGGGATACAACTTACTATTCTGAATCCAGGTACAAAGAGTGGAGAGACTGAGGAGGCTTTATATCTACTACTTTAAGCAATGAGCATGTAGTTGAATCAGGGTTCCACCTCACAGGTTTGCATATCACAGAGCGAGAAAATTCTCCTAGATTCCAACAACAGGTCAACTACCACTATGAGTGTTTGGTGTTTCATAGGTAATTGATCTTTGCTGGTGCCTCCTTATGTATTTTAGTGTAAAATCAAGAAAGACAGAACCTATAGCCTACTCTGCATACTCACTCTTGAAAGCAAAACTGTCGATGCACAGAGATGACTCCTGATCCAACCAGATTAATCCTAGTCCTAAAACTGGTCTTGGGGAAGAGTAAAGCATCAGGGCCACCTGCCAGCCTCCTCCTTTCTCATTACATTCACTAACCACATGACATTAGCTTCATGGCCTTGTCACAAGGCTACAGATGCCCCTGATTCGTGGTCTTCACACTCTGAAGAACTTTAAACGTTTGGCAGACATTGATAAACAGAGTACCCTGCTCTGTTTTCCTCATCAGATGAATACCAAAACCCTTGTCAAGGTGACAGAGCTATTAAGTGTCTATTCACACAGCAATCAGAAATTGGAGCATCAATCAGTAATCATAAAGTCAGGGGCATTTTCTCACAAAGTCAGTAATTCAGAGGGCTTTCATAAGCTAATCAGCAGGCATCAAATAGACAATCAATCTAATTAGCTGCTCACATTCGGATGGCAATCAAAGCAGCACAGGGCGCTTCATTAGTAATGATATTGAAAGTTGTGATCTGTGCAGTATTCAGCTAGGAAATGAGTATCCTTTTTTGTAAATAGGTAAGGAGGATACGGCTGGCTGTGTGTACCGTGTGCCAATTCAAAGATGCAGGCACCTGAAAGCAAACTAATGCCTGCTTTTACTGTTCTGTTGGCCTAAGTGTAAGGGAGGTGGGTAGGGTCATTTATCAATAAGTCTGACAATAGTGAGTCAGTAAAGTGGGTGACATGACCCGCCTCAGAGGAAAATCAAGACAGAGGGGAGTGAAGAGGATGTCAATAATCACAGAAATTTAGTTTTTTGGTTTTTGTTTTTTAATGGAAGTGCCATTGTTTCCACTCCAGTACTCTTGCTTGGAAAATCCCATGGATGGAGGAGCCTGGTGGGCTGCAGTCCATGGGGTCGCTAAGGTCAGACACGACTGAGCAACTTAGCTTTCACTTTTTCACTTTCATGCATTGGAGAAAGAAATGGCAACCCACTCCAGTGTTCTTGCCTGGAGAATCCCAGGGGCAGGAGAGCCTGGTGGGCTGACGTCTATGGGGTCACACAGAGTCGGACACGACTGAAGTGACTTAGCAGCAGCAGCAGCCATTGTTTAGCTCTAAGGTCAACCCCTGTTTACCTTCAAAACCCGCAATGTTTCTACCATGTATGCCTTCTCTGGATAAAACCGGCACCAAAGCACTCCATGGTGGGGACCCTGAGAATCACCCTTCTTCAAGGTAAGAGCACTCCTCTCCTTCCACCATAAGCATCAGCCAGAGTGCCATTGGCCACATTGGTGGTAAAGGCCTTCTGAGATAGAGGCTGTGTCCTCTTCCCAATCCAAGATGACAACTGTATATTACATATTTTTCCAGGCATTTTTAAGGTAATTAAAGAGACCAGCTCATCTTATCTTTGGATAACACTGACACACACACACACGAATTTAGCCAAATTTTATGGCTAACTGTTGTGTTACAAATCTGCATATTTTAGAATTTAAGAATTGAACAGAGGGAGGAACATTGATACATCACATGCCAGAAGAGCCTTCTGAAAAAAAGCTAGAGGCCAGGAGCTGGTTGCCTTCAAACTGGTATATTTCTAAATTGCCTGTGTTTCAAGAGAATGGATAGCCAGTTTTAGTGAAGCTTAGAATATGCTTAATTAAGAAAGCTGGTATAACATGGTCACATAACAGAAGTTTAAAAAAAAAACAAAAACTCCCATACATTTGCTCAGTATAGCACACTTTCAGTCTCAATAAATCTGCTTGGTAAACATATGTTCATGAGTGAGTAATAGTAACAATATTCAGACACCAAGTCATAGCATGTGCCCCACCAGACCCTAAGTAAGTTCCTTACAAGGGAAGTCTCCTGTCCCACATGTCTTGAGGCATCTACATCAGGTTGGGGTGGAGGAATATCCACAGATTTAAACACCCCCGTCCTTCAAGTCTCAGCTCTGCAGTCACTTCCTCTAAAGAGCCCCTGACCCTGTTCCACCTCTCCTGGTGGTCTATCTTCTTCTAACCTCATCCACACTTTCAATTCCTATCTTTTAACTTCTACCTTCTAACCCCAACCTACAACGCTTTCTTACACATATTTATTTACATTTTTGAATCCCTGTATTAGACTGATCTTAGAGCAAACAAGGCTTTTGATTCAACTTTATAACCCCGTTCACTACTATGTGTCTGATGAATAAATTATTTTTTTTTTCAAATTAGTTTTGGTTTCTGTGAAAATTTGAGTTCTGTGAAAGGAAAGTCATTACAGGGATTTAGCAAGAACACCTAGTGCCCAGAAGGCTGTGTGAGATATTAAAGCTCATGTCTCCGTCTCCAAGGAGTTTCTGTGCCTATGTGTGATAGATCACTCGTGGAGTCACACTGCAGGAAGTTTAATATGAGGGCTGGAGAGAACAAGCATTCAAAGGATGAAAAATCTGGTTTATGATCAAAAAAAACTCCTAAGGGGTGTTCAAGGGGCTTGTTATAAAGAAAGAAAAGTTTAAAAGGCAGGGAAATAAATGAGGACATAGTATCTTAAGGGAGAGAGCAGAAACAGGTCTTTCTTTATACAAAGGAGAACACGAGTCTTAGAAAATGCATAGTAATTCCATTGAAGATATTTAAGCTTCTACATTCCAAGATAAAATTTTTCAGATGAAAAGTGCCATAAAGGAACTAGGAAATAAAATCCCCATGAGCAAAGTAATCTGTGAGTTTCATTTGTTTCCCCCCACCCTTTTTGATGTCTTCGGGCACAGAGCACTTGATTCTACAAAGTCTGGGCTCTGCTGTGCCTGACAATGGGATGAAGCAGTAGGAGTCTGGGGCCGGTGGGCACCGCAGCTGCAAACCCCAGTGGGCACCCCCACTGGCAGGCGCTGAAGGAGGTGCTGCAGGGTCTGTGTCTGGCTTGTGCCTGGATGCTGTCGTTACAGTGCAGCCTGAGATGAGTGACAGTTCACTGCTGCTCCATGCAGGAAAACCTGGATGCTCTGCTGAGAATGGTGACGAGCAACTTCCCTGGAACACATGGAAGGGCTGTTGCAAGAGAGTTTCTGTCTGGGGTACGTGTTAGTTTGCTAGGGCCACCATGACAAAATATCACAGACTGGGTACCTTAAACAACAGAAGCTTGTTCTTTCACAGTTCTGGAAGCTAGAAATCCATGATCAATATATTGGAAGGGTTGGTGTTTCCAAAGCCTTTCTTCTTGGCTTGCAGATGGCTGAATTCTCTCTGTGTCCTCAGATAGCTCTTCCTCTGTGCACATGGGTCTCTGTACCCAAATCTCTGCTTGTAAGGACACTGGTTTTATTAGACTATTGACTGCATTTTAACTTAAGGTTAAAGGTCCTCTTTAAAGGTCCTATCTTCAATACAGTCACATTCTGAGGTACTAGAGGTTAAGAACGCAACACTGAATTTTGGGAGATCACAATTCAACCTATAACAGGGAAGGGTAGCTGCCCCTCAACTGCCATCTGCAAAATGTATTCAGAGTATTCTTCTGTATTCTTCTCAGAGTACCTTCTTTCAATGATCCAATAATAGAAAACAAAGGCTAATATTGTGAGACAGCTTACTATTGCCAGGAATGACTGCAAGCACCCTGAATGAGTTATTTCATAATTACAATAATCTTTTGAAGGGTGTATGGTTATTGGTCTCGTTTTACTTGGGGGATTCCAAAGTAGTTTTGTTTTGTTTTGTTTTTAACGTTGCTCACTTTTTAGAAAAGCGTTTAAGGTATAATTGATATAAACTGGTCCATGGTTAGAGTATATCATTTGATAATTTTTGTGATATGTTCACACTTGTGAATCCATTATGCAGTGAAAAATTTCTTCCTGCCCTTTGTAATCCTCCCCCACTGCCCCTTCCCATAAGCCAGACACCTCATCTCCAGACAACCAGGGTTCACTTTCTATCACTATAGTGTTGCTTGCATTTCACAGCATTTTATAAGGATGGAATTTACAGTATGTTCTCTTTTCTGACTTCTTTCCCTCAGTATAATTGCTTATAGACTCGCCATCTTCCCAATATAATACAACAGATTGGTCATGCTCTTGTCTTAATGTTGAGAAACCATCCTTTATTGTGTTTGGAATCTCTTCTATGTTGTCTTCAAGTTTTATCTCATTGTTCCTTAGAAATTCTAAACAGCTATTCCTATTTCCAATAATATCACCACAAATCAAAAAGTGTTAGATCTACACCTATTAGTAAACATAGTAACCAGGAACCAAGAGTACTTATAATATTACTGGGAAAAAGTGTGCTTTCAGTTTTCAAATACCATGCATGAGTTATGGAGCTAAAGGATTTGGTGTAGGGTTTTTATATCTGTATGTTCTTATTAATGACATAAAATCCTCTTCTTCCCCGACTCTGTTTAAAATCACTGTATTTTTATTTTTCTGTCTGCAGTGTAATTTAACCTCCTCAATTGAGAGATGTATTTATACCACATGAAACACAATAAAGCATGATGAAGTATTTCTTAAATCGTTAGCAAATGAATGGCTGCAATATTCCCAGGGTGCTCTCTACTCTCCTGCAAACTTAAAGCAACTGTGGCTACTTATTAATATATGGATCCCCAATGCCTTTTTGAGACATTTAAAAGCTGGTTGACGTGAGACAGATCTAATGGAAAATTCACAGAGAAAGATGGAATGGAAGATGTGTCTCGAGACTGGGAGAGAATTTTCTGATGGAGAATAACAGAGGCACAAAATGCTGTTATCTAATGCCGTGATACATGCTAGATAGCAGCCAGATAAAGTGAGAAGAAATGACCTAGGAACCTCAGAGAGAGCCAATGTCATGGCCAAAGTCAGGGCCAAGATAATACCCAAGTCTCCTGACTCTAAAGCCTATGCTGCATGGAGAGTGGGACCAACAGAAAAATCAACTGAAGCTGGGCATCTGCTCTCTTGATTGAGCTACAATTAGGAGCCAACCAGTCTTGGTTCCTTGTTATAAGAAACTATTGTTCTGCCACTTTAGCTCTCTCAGTACTTCAAGTATTGTATTTTTCCCTTAGAAACTGGTTTTTTTAATCAAAATACATTTTTCCATTATTTCATTTTTCAATGCAAAGTTATTCATATTTCTAATAATGGTAAAATATTGTTTCAAAGTTTCCATATAAGTGACTCTTTAAACAATCATCTTAATTGCAGGAAAGGACTGAAAAGATAGTAAGGAACTATAAGGCCAAAGTGTAGGCGAAACAGCAACCCTGAGTGATCACCAAGAATTGCTGCTCTGGCCTCCACCCATCAACTACATGAACACCCTCCCATTTCACTAGCAAATTAAGGGTAAAGATAATTTTATAACCTCATATGGCACAGGAAAAAGTATTTGACAAAATTCAACATCCATTCATAATAAAAATAAAGTCTTTAAGCAAGCTAGGTAAGGAAGGGAACTTATAAATCTATTAAAAATAATGTCAATACACAAAAAACTTGCAGCAATATCAGAAACAAAACAAAGCTTTACTCTTTCCCACTTTCTGCCCATATACAGGACAAGAAGTCAGGAAACAAAAAAGTAGAGGGTAAAAAAGGAAGAAATAAAATTATCATAATTCGCAGATGGTTTCATCTTGTTAAATTTCCTGAGTTTATCAAGTTTTCTACATATGAAATCAATATACAAAAATCATTTTTACTTCAGTAATCCAATAATAATTAAAAGTAATTAAAACAGTATATATAGTATTACTAAAAATGTAAAACAGAAAGTAATAATTACCTGACCAATGTGCCATATTCCTACAAATCAAATAATAAAATTTTACTGATATGCCTTAATGAGAGTTAAATAAAGAAGATACATGTTGACAGGCAGGAAGACAGGAAGATTCCATATTTAAAGCTGTCAGTTCTTCCAAATAAATCTAAAGACTCAATCTATTAACAATAATATTTAAAATCCAGGAAGTCTGCCCCAGTATATAACTTGACAAGTCAGCTGAACAATTTCTACGAAAATGAAAAGAAATAGGCAAGATCCACTTAAAGAAGAACAAAGTGGGAAGACTTGCTTTCCAGATATCATGTCATATTATAAAGCTTTGATAATGAGAAAAGGCAAAAAGACAAAGGAAAAGAACAGAGAACCTAGAAGGGGATCTATCCACACATGAACACTTGATTTATACAGGGTGGAACTGCAGAGCTGTATGGCAGGGACAGATTTTCAATAAGTGTTTCTGAGATAATTGAATAATCTATAAGGAAAATAAAATAAAATTAGAATCTACTTCATACCATATAGAAGATATTAACTTCAGGTAGACCATAAACCTAAATAAATGGAAAAGGAAAAGCAGTATAACTTCTTGTCAATAGAGAAGAATATCTTTATAAATTTGGGTATAAATTGATTTCTTAAATAAAACAAAAATATATTAACTGTAAATAATGACAAGTACCAATATATTAAAATTAAAATGATCTGATCCTTAAAAGAGGCCATAAAAACAAGACACAGACTATATTTTTCACACATATAAACAAAGGACTGTTATTTAAAATACATAAAGATTTCCTACAAAGACAAGAAAAATAGGCAAAATTTCTAAAAAGACATATTATTAAAGAGGAAAGTTAAATGGCCAATAAAGATATGAAAGCATGTTCAACCTTGTTAATCATTAAAGAAATTAAAATAAAATGTGGCACCACTTTACAGACAGTAGGTCAACTAACATGTAAACTGCTGATAATACCAGGTGTTGGTGATGATGGGAGCAAATGGAACTTGTGCACAGCTGATGGGAATGTCAACTGTTTTAACTAGTTGGAAAATTTACAGTATTTCTATGGCTAAGTCTGCACATCCATCCCCTGAGATCCTGTAATTCTATCCCTAAGTATATCACCAACAATCTTACACATATATGTTCACCAAAAACATAAACAACAATTTTACAGCAGAATTATGTGCCAGAACCAATAACCAGAATACAAAAAGATCATAGGGTTTTCATTAAAAGAGCACAAAATATCAACAAAAATGAAAGGATCATCAGATCAGATCAGTCGCTCAGTTGTGTCCAACTCTTTGCGACCCCATCTCATAAACATAGCATTAAATGAAGGAATAAAAATAGAAAATAGCATGCACAGTACAGTATAACTGCATTTATATAAAACAAAAAAATAGAGTATATTGTTTAGTGATACATGGTCAAGAAAATGTCGTTCTTACTCTAAATGAGGGGGGAGGATGAATACTGACTGTGCAGGGGCATGAGGGCTTGAGGGGAGCTGATCTTGTTCTATTTCTTGATGCACATAGTGCTCACAAGTGTGTATACTCTGTGACTTGTTTGTACAATATTAAACGACATTTTCAAGTTTAAGAAATCCTTTTTAATCCCAATCAACTACTTTTGACACTTACATATTGAATTTAACTGCCACACAACCTGCTTTGGCCTATCTACTTTGAAAACTCTGAGTCCTCTGACGTTCTGCATGATGTGTCTAATAATTCATGTTGGTATGATATTCATTTCTGTGAGTTCTTGGGTGGAACTGCTAATTAAACTTCATGTTTCATTCATTCATGCAATTAAATCCCACCCAATGGGATGCAAGTTTTTGTTTATATTACATGGAACATAGACTCTTGATCTGTTCTCTGGTGGTTTATCTTATATTTTAGCTCAGGAAATAATCTCTTTCTCAATCTTTTGATTTGTTCCAATTGTTTTGACTTCTTCCTTAGAAGAAATGATCATATTAATCTTAGGTCTGGGATCACTCCTTTCTCTTCTATCTTCTCTCATAGTATTATCCTTTATTTATAAATTTCCACCTAGCAGATCCATCTAATAGGGTCTCTCAAATATATACTCCACATTATTATATCTGTTTCCATAGTATCAGCTCTCTACTGCCTCTGTAGTGAATTTTGTTTCTGCTATTTTCCTTCTAATTTTCTCATAATCATTCCTTGCTCTCTCACCTATTTTTTCTTCAAATCTCCTTTCTCATCATTTTCTGTCCATATGTTACCTCTTAACTGTTTACAAATATCGGAGCACAAATGCCAGGTTTTGTTGCATTTGATTTAAATATTTTAAATGATTGCCTTCTGTATCTTCTAATTAACGATCTTTATAAGAATGTCTTTTCAATCTAAGGATGATCTTTCCTTCCCGGCTATGTAGTCCATTGTCACAGACTTCATGCAGGTCTTCTTCTGTGCCCTCCTTGGGTGAGGAACTATCTTCCTAGGTTTAACATTCCCTAAAAATCATGATATGTGAAATTTCTCTCATTATTGAACTGCTGGATGTACAATTATATGAAAGTCTTACGTAAACATCTCAAGATTTTTCTTAATCCCACTGGTTTGGTATATTTATCAACATGTTGTTATGCTATATATTGATTCTATATGTGCTAAACTGAACTTCCCATGATGCACTGCCACCAGTGTTTTTCCTAACTCAATCCTGTAAATAGCACTTTTCTTGAAGGTTCACGACTCCCAAAATACAGCATGCTTTCCCTTCTTCACATACTTCATACAGTTGTATTTTTTAAATTTCAGTGTTTTACTAGATGTTAAAAGGAAACAATACAGGTGTGCATAGGAGATGAAGTTGGGATATAAAGAGAAAGTGGGAAGTGAGAAAGAATAGCTTCTTACCTATCTCAACATACACTACACACGCACACAGCTGTCATGCAGTGGAGAGATACTTCCAGTCAGTAAAGAGCTTGTGCTTCTAATCAGGAGGACAGAGAATACAAGGAGGAGGGAGGGAATTGGAATGGGCAGATTTCTCAGGAGCCTAGACAATGGACCATCGATTACACTTTTCAATCCAGTTCAATCAACCTAATGGTAGAAATTCCTTCTAGATTTGGCAATAGACTTACTGTCAATCTTAATTTATCTCGTGAGTTAGTAGCAATTCAAATAGAAACCATAAGTCCCTTGCCTTAAATATTGTTTTTTGGGTTTTTTAAAAAAATATTTATTTATTTGGCTGTGCCAGGTCCTAATTGTGGCACATGGGATTTTTAGTTGTAGCATGTGAACTCTTAACTGTGGCATATTAAGATCTAGTTACTATGTGGGATCTAGTTTCCTGACCAGGGGTTGAACCCAGGCCTCCTGTATTGGGAGCATGGAGTCTTAGCCACTGGACCAGGGAAGTACCTTAAATATTGTTTTTTAAGTAAAACACTCATTTTCTTTAAAAATATGAATTGACCTTATAAATTATGACATTCCAGGAACATGGCAGATTCAGTCAACAAAGCAAGAGTTCTACTTACAGGAAAATGAAGGTCTGATTATATGCATTGTATAACATAACATATACTTGAACTCAAAGGAAAGAAAGGGGAATTTCTAAGTATCATAAAAAAAAAAAGAGGAAACTTAAAGAAAGCAGAGCCATCAAGAAATCAAAACAACTGTGGCCTAAGTAATACCGCATGGTATAATGGACCACTGGACATAGGAGTTCCAGGGCTGGGCTTTAGAGCCCACAGAAGGAGAGGACAGGTGATATTTCACACATGTGAAGTAGGATGCTAAATCTAATAAACCTCAGTGATAATGAGAATAGAAGTACACCCACTAGCTTAGACACCAAAGACAGAAAATGCGTCTTGGGAATGGAGCATGAAAATATAAAGGATGGAAAAAACACACAAGCCAAGCAATAATTTTACAATATCCATAATTAAAAGGTTAACTTTTGTTAAGCAACATAACCCATGTTGGGTAAAGTATATCCTACATTTTTTTTCTATCAATATGAAATTCATAGCTCAGAGTGATAAGTGAATCAAAAAATTGGTTTAGACCTATAAAATCCCTGGATAACCTGGAAGTTAAAACAAAACCAAATAAACATAAAAACCCTTCATGGCAATGTGTCTATAACCAAGGGTTTAAGGGACCAGATACCCTGAGAATAGAACAATGCATACAAACAGAAGAGTATAGCTAAACACACACACACACACACAAGGAAATGATCACAAGGGAAATATTGATAAACAGATATACTCAATCCCAAAGAATTTTAGAGAGTAGAAAAACTAGACTCTAAAATAGTATGATCAAAGTAAATACAGAGACAAAAATAAAAAAAGGTATAAGGGAAAACTGTGTCTTATAGGACCTTATGGAAAAGAACTAGCAGCTTTGAAAGCAAAGGTTAAATATTACGTCCAGGAATTAAACACACAAACATATACACAATGTGTTTTCAGAGAAATTAAACATTCATTAATAAGCAGAGCTGAAAACTGAACTAGGGAACTAGAAGTTCCCCATACTGATTAAAATATGGAAAATATTAAATAAAGCTTAGGAAATACAGATAACAGAAGGAGACATCCAATTTATACTTAATGAATGCTCTACCAGGAGGTTAGACTGAACACTGAAAAGTCAGTATTTATTAATAATCTCCTAGGATTTTACAGAATTGCTGAAAGGTGGAAATACACTGTACCCCAACACAGCATACTTTTTAAAAATCCACACATGTGGATTTTTAGACACACTGCCACAAAACCCCAAAGGCAAGAAGAGAATCTTAGGAACAACCAAAGAAGAAAGGCAGAATATTTACAAAGAATTCACAATTCGATCTTTCATTAGCAAAAACAGAGATCAAAAGAAAATGAATTTATATTATCAAAATATAGGAAAATAATTAATAATAATAAAGAATTATATTCCTGTATTATCATTCAAGAGAGAACATTAGAAGGAATTCCTGATGGTCCAGTGGTTAGGACTCTGCACTCTTAGTGCTGAGGGCCCAGGTTCAATGCCTGATCAGGAACTAAGACCCTGTAAGCTGTGCAGAGCAGCCAGAATAGAAAGAGAGAACAGAAGAGACATTTCAGACAGACTTACCAATTCACAGAACCTTACAGAAAGAAACAATAAAGGATGTACTTGAGTAAGAATGAAGTTGAAGTCAGAAGGAAGAGTTTGATATATATATATATATATATATATATCCCTCCATATTTTCTTTTCCATCCACATACTAACATATCTACTGGCATCAAATAATACAGTGGTCATGCACGGATGTGAGAGTTGGACTGTGAAGAAGGCTGAGGGCCAAAGAATTGATGCTTTTGAACTGTGGTTTTGGAGAAGACTCTTGAGAGTCCCTTGGACTGCAAGGAGATCCAACCAGTCCATTCTGAAGGAGATCAGCCCTGGGATTTCTTTGGAAGGAATGATGCTAAAGCTGAAACTCCAGTACTTTGGCCACCTCATGTGAAGAGTTGACTCATTGGAAAAGACCCTGATGCTGGGAGGGATTGGGGGCAGGAGGAGAAGGGGACAACAGAGGATGAGATGGCTGGATGGCATCACTGACTCAACGGACGTGAGTCTGAGTGAACTCTGGGAGTTGGTGATGGACAGGGAGGCCTGGCGTGCTGTGATTCATGGGGTCGCAAAGAGTCAGACACGACTGAGTGACTGAACTGAACTGAACTGAACTGAAGCATTCAACTAATGTGAGCTTTTAGGAGAAATATTTTTGAATTGTGTTTCTTAATCTTTAACTTCAGAACATATAAAAACACACAGGGGTTGCATATTGATCTTGGTGCTGGCCATACGGTTAAAGCCTCTTATTATTTCTAATAATTTACCTGCAAGATTCTGAGTATGAAATGATATAACTTGAAAATTAAACTGCTTTGTTACTAAAAGATGGAGTTGTCTAGGATGATTTCAAGATGTCTGAGTTGATTCAATAAAGAGCAACTATGTCAAAGGTAGAAATGAAAGGGTAATTCTGAAAGGAGCTGACGTTACAGGACACTTTTGCAAAATATTTCTTCCCTGTGTTTTAGTTTCCTCTTCTGAAATAGGGATATAATAATTTTGTCTACACAAGTATTTGCATTCTTTCTAGCCCTTTCATTGTCATCAGAGTACCTAAGATTTACATCTGTTGAGCATCACAAGTAGAGCACCGGTTCTTTATCAAACAGACTGTTGGAGGAGAGTCATCTCAGAAGGACTCTGTATTTCAAGTGTCAACCATGAGACCCATGGTTTGAGTTCAGATTTAACCAGCAGTTCTTAGAAATAGATTAAAGCTCTCCTCATTTGTTTACTATGCTCCTTTGCAGGATGTGCCTATAACCGCTGTTAGCAAGCAAGCCACAGTTAGCAAGCAACACAGCTAGCCCTACATCATAGATAGCGAAAATCTTCAAGATAAGACCATTAGAATAGATCCTAAGAAGTCAATGTCATTTCTACCAGACTAACATTTTACCCCTACACTTGTTTTATTTCAAACATGCAGCCTCTAAATAACTACAGATGGGCATGTATAGCTGACCCAGTCCATTCTCTTTCTTTTTCTTCTAGATCAACTCCCAATTCATGCCCTGTAGGACAGAAGGCTGGGAACTGGTATAAAGTTCCAAAAGTATTCTACATTTCTTTATGAATTGAGATCTTTGTAGTTAGTTAGTCACTCAGTCACCTCTGACTCTTTGCGACCCCAAGGACTTTAGCCCACCAGGCTCCTCTGTCCATGAGATTTTCCAAACAAGAGTACTGGAATGAATTGCCATTCCCTTCTCCAGGGAATCCTCCTAACCCAGGGATTGAACCCACATCTCCTGCTTGGCAGGCAGATTCTTTATTACTGGCCACCTGGGAAGCCTGAATTGAGATCTACAGGATGGCTAAATAATGTCAGTTAACTTCTCCTCACATCCACAGTGGTCCCAGGCCCCACATTTCCTTGCATAAAATCCTGAGGCCTATGCATGGTGATCCCCACTGTTTCCCCTCACACTTCTGGCTGTCTTCATGGCCAGACCTTTTCAGAAAACATAACTCTTAGGCCAGGTATGAGCACCATAGAGACTCACTTTCTCCCACCTGTTTCCTACAGGACAAGCCCCAGCACAGGCGCTGGTCTCTGCGCCTTTTCTACTTTGCAGCAGGAGGCTATGAGAGGTTTCTGGCCTGTGTTTTCCATTTTAGTGGTTTTAGCCACAGCAACTAAAAAGAGAAGAGGCTTGAGGAAAGTAGATGACATGAGTGAAATATTTAACTCTCTGTGATAGAGACACTTCCAAACCGTCACCTGGGACACCTGTCCCAGAGGAAGCTACGGGAGAGGAAGCAGCCGACTAGTCAGCCTCAGTCATGGAAGTGCTCCCTCCTGTATTTCCCCTCCCCAACCCTCTCACTGGGGTTTTCAGACATCTTCTATCACTTTCACTTATTATCTGAATTTCCTATAGTCCCTGAAGCTGGTACCAACATCAGTTCAGTTCAGTTCAGTCGCTCAGTCGTGTCTGACTCTTTGCGACCCCATGAACTGCAGCACGCCAGGCCTCCCTGTCCATCACCAATTCCCAGAGTTTACTCAAACTCATGTCCATTGAGTCAGTGATGTCATCCAACCATCTCATCCTCTGTTGTCCCCTTCTCCTCCTGCCTTCATTCTTTCCCAGCATCAGGGTCTTTTCCAAAGAGTCAGTTCTTTGCATCAGGTGGCCAAAGTACTGGAGTTTCAGCTTCAGCATCAATCCTTCCAATGAATATTCAGTACTAATTTCCTTTAGGATGGACTGGTTGTATCTCCTTGCAGTCCAAGGGACTCTCAAGAGTCTTCTCCAACACCACAGTTCAAAAGCATCAATTCTTCGGCACTCAGCTTTCTTTATAGTCCAACTCTCACACCCATACATGACCACTGGAAAAACCGTAGCCTTGACTAGACAGACCATTGTTCGCAAAGTAATGTCTCTGCTTTTTAATATGCTGTCTAGGTTGGTCATAGCTTTTCTTCCAAGGAGTAAGCGTCTTTTAATTTCATGGCTACAGTCACCATCTGCAGTGATTTTGGAGCCCCCCAAAATAAAGTCTGTCACTGTTTCCACTGTTTCCCCATCTCTTTGCCATGAAGTGATGGGACCAGATGCCATGATCTTAGTTTTCTGAATGTCGAGTTTTAAGTCAATTTTTTCACTCTCCTCTTTCAGTTTCATCAAGAAGCTCTTTAGTTCTTCACTTTCTGCCATAAGGGTGGTGTCATCTGCATATCTGAGCTTATTGATATTTCTCCAGCAATCTTGATTCCAGCTTGTGCTTCATCCAGCCTAGCATTTCTCATGATGTACTCTACATATAAATTAAATAAGCAGTGTGACCATATACAGCCTTGATGTATTCCTTTCCCTGTTTGGAACCAGTCTGCTTTTTCATGTCCAGTTCTAAGCGTTGCTTCCTGACCTGCATACAGATTTCTCAAGATTATACTGTGGAAGTGAGAAATAGATTCAAGGGATTAGATGTGATAGACAGAGTGCCTGATGAGCTATGGATGGAGGTTTGTGACATTGTGCAGGAGACAGGGATAAAGACCATCCCCAAGAAAAAGAAATGCATAAAAGCAAATGGCTGTCTGAGGAGGGCTTAGAAATAGCTGTGAAAAGAAGAGGAACCAAAAGCAAAGGAGAAAAGGAAAGATATACCCATTTGAATGAGGAGTTCTAAAGAATAGCAAGGAGAGATAATGATCTCTCACTTCCTCAATGATCAGTGCAAAGAAATAAGGGAAAACAATAGAATGAGAAAGAGTAGTGGCACCCCACTCCAGTAGTCTTGCCTGGAAAATCCCATGGACGGAGGAGCCTGGTAGGCTGCAGTCCATGGGGTCGCTAAGAGTCGGACATGACTGAGTGTCTTCACTTTCACTTTTCACTTTCATGCCTTGGAGAAGGAAATGGCAACACACTCCAGCCTTCTTGCCTGGAGAATACCAGGGACGGGGGAGCCTGGTGGGCTGCTGTCTATGGGGTCACACAGAGTCAATCACGACTGAAGCGACTTAGCAGTAGCAGAGATCTCTTCAAGAAAATCAGACATACCAAGGGAACATTTCATGCAAATATGGGCACAGTAAAGGACAGAAATGGTATGGACCTAACAGAAGCAGAAGATATTAAGAAGAGGTGGGAAGAATACACAGAACTATACAAAAAAGATCTTCATGACCCAAATAATCACAATGGTATGATCACTCACCTAGAGCCAGACATTCTGGAATGCAAAGTCACATGGGCCTTAGGAAGCATCACTATGAACAAAGCCAGTGAAGGTGATGAAATTCCAGTGGAGCTATTTCAAATCTTAAAAGATGATGCTGTGAAAGTGCTGTACTCAATATGCCAGCAAAGTTGGCAGTGGCCACAGGACTGGAAAAGGTCAGTTTTCATTCCAGTCCCTAAGAAAGGCAATGCCAAAGAATGTTCAAAGTACTGCACAATTACATTTATTTCACATGCCAGTAAAGTAATGCTCAAAATTCTCCAAGCCAGGCTTCAACAGTACGTGATGTTCAAGATGGTTTGTAGAAAAGGCAGAGGAACCAGAAATCAAATGTCAACATCCGTTGGATTATCAAAAAAGCAAGAGAATTCCAGAAAAACATTTATTTCTGCTTTATTGACTATGCCAAAGTCTTTGATTGTGTGGCTCACCACAAACTGTGGGAAATTCTTAAGGGAATACCAAATCAGCTGACCTGCCTCTTGAGGAATCTGTATGCAGATCAGGAAGCAACAGTTAAAACTGGACATGGAACAACAGACTGGTTCCAAACAGGAAAAGGAGTATGTCAAGGCTGTATATTGTCACCCTGCTTATTTAACTTATATGATGTCTTACTTCAGTACTATTCCAGGTAGGGTGTGGTCAGAACCATCTCAGCTTCCCTTTCTCCACATTGCCACATTGGTCTACTCATGCTCCTCGTTTACCTAACGGTTTTCATCTCTGGAGAATCCCATGGACAGAGAGCCTGGCATGCTACAGTCTATGGGGTCGCAAAGTGTTGGACATGACCGAAGCTACAGAGCATGCATTGCATCTCTGGAAATCCCTTTCACCTCTGTTTTCATTCTCACAACAGGCATGCAAACCAAGTCACATTCTAATCTTAAAGAAGAGGACATTGAAACACAGAAATCTGGGTGGTCCATCCACACATCCTCTGCAAGTTAAACAGTAGGAGCACTAGACTCCCAACGCCCTTTTGTTCATTCAGTGATATTTTCACTGTAACATGCTGCCTTTCTGTTTACTGATTGATTTGGCTGACAAACCCCAGATCCTGGAAGAGCAATAAGGACCAAAAAGCAAATTATTGAGAGTCATGCATCTGGCCCTGACTAAGCCCAGCAGAGCAGATGCTGATTTGCTGGAGATAGTTAGAGTGTCATTAAGGAAACAAGATTTCACATCTGGAACCACCAGAGAATCATATATAACCACAGACAATATAATTGTTCATTGTGGGGTACCAGCTATAGGGGCTGATAATGAAAGGCAGTGACAGAAGATGTCTAGAAATGCTTCAAGTTGATGTTAACAGATGGGAAACACACAGAAATTCAGAGGTGACACAGGACAGCAAGAGGACAACAAAATACGCAAAGGAAAAATTATCTTGTGATAGAGATTCATCTTCTCTGCTACTTCCCCCAGAGTGCTACCCTCAGGGCCTCCTATGGGGCTGCAGGAAAGAGCAGAAGATGGCCATTGCTCTCAAGGGGACACTCCCACCAGGCAGCCCACCTGCCATGCACCATTCTATGCTGGGCACTCAGCCAGGTGAAGCAGAGCCCAAGGATGTTGTGAGGGCGGTAGGAGTCACAGGATGAAAACGTCCAGCCTTGAGGCCTGTTAGCCTGTGTTCTACCCAACACACCTCATAGTTTAAAATAATTATTATCTCCTGCAAATATGTCACATAAATACTTCTACAGAAGCAAGTTTGCAGTTGAAAATCATCTTCTCATCCTGAAGCTTTGTGTTAAAATCATTACTTAGAACAATCATGAACTGAGGTCTCAAAATATCCATCTAAGTATCTTTATCTCTCCCCAAGGATGTCTCTACATAGATATTTTGGAGAGGAGGATACCACTCACCTGTCAACAGCCTATTTAAACCTTCCTGCTCCTAAATATGTGCTGAATAGCTCAAACATGGCTACGGCAGAGAAGCAAATCTGAAGAACTGTAGAGACTGAAATTGCAGGTAGAATTGGCGCTCTCTCAGAGGTTTACTCCACTTCCTTTGAGAGATCATTACACCCCAGCTCTTCTCTGCTCCCTAGTGGTATTCTCTTGCCTTCTTCTCTTGCTCTTAACCCTTGGTTGGCCCTACATGGGTCACCAGCCTGGATAAAAACACATGCTATCCTACAGGCCCTGCTGCTAAAATCCCCAGAAGATACAGACTAGCCTCTTTCCAGACCCCAATTTGACATTGCACACTGCTTTGAAACTTCTCACCCTTCTAAGTTTTATCTGTTAAAATGGTAGATTTTTATAAGGCACCTTGAACAGTGTTGTATAAGGCACTCTGCAGACGCTGCCACTGAAGTTAATTATTTGAGTTATCATTAAAAGGGATGCCTCTGAAACAAAAGTCATTTTCATCATCTCTTTTCTCCAGAGTAGCTTATCATCTGTGAGCTACATCTGCTTTAGAACCAGGGCTCTCCTGTAGCCAATGCCTCCTTCCTGTAGCAAAGTGACTCTGTGTTTAGCCCAGCATCTGATGTGCATTCTTGGCCCACTGAGATTTTTATATACATATGCTGTCCCAGATTTATGTAAGAAGCCTGAAACTAGATTTAGATGGGAATTTTTCTTCTAGACTCTGTTTTCTCTCGTTATTACTGACAGCAAGGTGCACTGTGATTTAGGGGGTTGGATGGCTTCCAAATCTTTTCTACCAGCCAATTTCTGGGATTCTTTAGGAAGTTATTGTTTCATTTTGTGTCTCTTAATCACGCCTTTCAGTCCCTTTCAGAGGGAAGCCCGAGGAACCAGGATGCCATGGAGCTGAAGAAGTACAGGGCAGGTTTCCAGTGAAGGATGGGGAATGTTGCACCTAAGCAGGCTTAGGTGCCGGGCGGTGGGGGTGGAAGAGAAATAACCAAGGACACTGAGTGAGGAGGAAAACTCAGGGTAACCAAGACCAAATATTGACCTCAAGACTTTGCATGCACTGAGCCAATTCTGACACCTAAGTCTTTGATTAGTAGCTTAAAATCTGTTTTCTTCCAGCTCTGCCTTCTCAAGGAGCTTCAGTTCTCAGGTTTATGTCTGACACTCAGAAGTGGTGCTGCTTCCAGAACATATTCTGGTTTAATGGCTACTCTGTGTGACCTCAGGCATCCCATTCAACCTTCTCAACTAGATGCTTCATGAAGTGTTGCTGAGACCAATTGCATCAGATCGCTGCTAAAATACAGATGTCTGGGCCCTGCCACAGACCTACTAAACCAGAATCTTCAAAGGCAGTGCTCAAGGACTCTGCATTTGTTTTAAAACTCCCTAGGTAATTCTTAGAAACAATGAGGTTGGCAAAAGGCCTGCCTAGCTTATAAGGACACTGCCACTAACAGCATCCAAATGATTTCAAAGCACAGGTTTCAACTGAGACATCAGATGAAGCACCATTTTGCCATTTCACTAAAAGCCCTTCTTCCCAGGTGAACTTTGTCAGGACAACCTTGAAATGCCGACATGAAAAACGAAAATGCCATTAGGCCCCATTTAGTAGCTGCACAGTTACTGGGTAGTTTTATAGGTTTTTTTCAAGCCATTGGGTACAAATTATATTTTCTACTGTGTCAGCATTATTCTAATTCAAGTTTCTACTAGTAATCTGTTTTGCTGTGAATACTGGGTAAACTTCATGCCCAGCAGCTAAAATTTTTGGATGCAACAACTCATTTACTGAATTCTCATATATTCATCAAGGAATGAAAGCATGATTTTGTAGAATTGAATTTTAGAGCTCTCATGCAACTGAAAATTATATGGACCAATTTCCTCATTTTAAATTAGAAACATTAACATGACTTTTCCCTTCCCTATCTCAGTCCCCAACTCATCACAGCTTGCCTAATTCTAACTATCCTTCAGCACCAATGCTACATTCTTAGTCTTGCTAGATCTGCTCTTTCCCTCTCCTGTGCTGCCTCAGCACTTTGTCTCAACCTCTTTAAAGCATATAGCATGTCAGTCTGATACTAGTTTCATATATATATATATATATATATATTTTTTTTTATAGTGAATCCTTGAAAACAGAAACCGTATCGTGTTCATCCCTACAACTTACAGGCAGTTCAGGGTCCTCAGTAAGTGTTTGATAAATTTTAGTTGGAAAAACTTGGCATAGGGCATGCTAGGAGGTAACAGAAAAAATGATATTCTTATTACTACTATCAATTACATACATGTATTTAGTTCTTGCCATGCATGGTTCTAAGCCCTTTATGGAGGCATCAACAGACCAAATAACTTATCTTCAATTATATTATTGGAAAGGGAAAGAGCCATGATCTGGGCAGGAAAGTTTGAATCCAGAGATTCTTCTCTTGTTACCGTGCTGCTTATATTGACACAGGAAGGTTCTCCTTCCACAGCCATCTTTTCATGCTGTGCACACAATCATGGTGAAAGATGGGAAACTTGAGACCCCAAAGGCTCAGTGCCCTAGGAATCACAATCTGTTACAGGTTAGAGTGCCTGAACTTCACAATGTGGCCACAGAATGGTGCAATGTCAAAAACAGGACCAGAATGGATGTAGTTTTAGCATCTTTATAGACTTCTCATGACATGAGCATATGAAGTTTAAGATATATGAAATCAGCCCATCAATAATTGTTAAAGGTATAAAGAGTACAATAGTATTCATTTTGATACCACTCCAGCAACTAATTTGGAAGAAAAAGGATATGAGAGGACCACATGGGAATGCCAAAGTCTTTCTAGGGATATGACAAAGCAAATGTGTATTAAGAGGACAGGCTACCAATGCAAAGGCAGGCATGTGTTCACATCTACATAAACCACTGGAGTTCCATGATTTAATCCCAGAACTGTTAGCTACTTTCCAGTATGGATCACAGTTGTATTTATTAGGTTTTTAGATCCCAGTAGCCCCTTTCCTATCTCTGTCTGAGTTGTTATCCAATTTTATTGCTTCTTGTTCTCCAATATATTAAATCCATCTCACCACCAAGTAAATGGTGGTTGGTAAATTAATCCAATTGATCAGAAAGTTGTGTTCACCTGCTTTCTCTGTGACCCTCTAAGATGCTAAATCATATTTACATCCACCTGCTGGCTTTCAGTACCCTCACCAAACAGATGCCATCATTTCAGGTTTTCTGACTTCAAGTCAACCCACTGCATTCCACCCAGTGCAGTAAATGTCATCACCATTCTTATCCAGTCCTTATAGCAACACACACGTGACCCCATAAATGCAACAGGCATCATTATCTAAACTCTCCCTTTTTCATACTCCCTATTGTAGACCATAACAATACTGATGATGTTAACAACAGTATGTGCTATCAGACTGTGTATCTGTCTTTCCCACTACAGTGTGAGACCCTAGAAATCAGGAACAATATCTTGTTTTTCAAACTGGTCTTCCCCACAGAATGTCAAACACAGTACCCTGCTTACAGAACCTATTTAATAAATGCATGCCTAATTTAACTGAACAGACAATATAGAATAAAGAAGCTTGATGTGAATACTCAGTATCTACATCAGTACAACCTCGAGTAGCCTTATGGTTTTTAAAGGGTTTGACTACAGATTGTTTTTAAAGCCTACGGTCCTTCATTGCTCCTTATTCCCATGCCATTTGTGATGTACTATACTGTGATCAATAACCTCAGATATGCAGATGACACCACCCTTATGGCAGAAAGCGAAGAAGAACTTAAGAGCCTCTTGATGAAAGTGAAACAGGAGAGTGAAAAAGTTGGCTAAAAGCTCAACATTCAGAAAACTAAGATCATGTCTTCTGGTCCCATCACGTCATGGCAAATAGATGGGGAAACAATGGAAACAGTGACAGATTTTATTTTGGGGGGGGGGTCCAAAATCACTGCAGATGGTGACTGCAGCCATGAAATTAAAACATGCTTACTCCTTGGGGAAAAAAAGCTATGACCAACCTAGACAACATATTAAAAAGCAGAGACACTGTTTTGTCAACAAAAGTCCATCTAGTCAAAGCTATGGTTTTTCCAGTAGTCATGTATGGATGTGAGAGTTGGACTATAAAGAAAGCTGAGCACTGAAGAATTGACGCTTTTAAATTGTGGTGTTAAGAGAAGACTCTTGAGAGTCCCTTGAACTGCAAGGATATTCAATCCAGTCCATCCTAAAGGAAATCAGTCCTGAATATTCATAGGAAGGACTGATGCTGAAGCTGAAATTCCAATATTTTGGCCACCTGATACAAAGAAATGACTCCTTGGAAAAGACCCTAATGCTGGGAAACACTGAAGACAGCAGGAGAAGGGGACGATAGAGGATGACATGGTTGGATGGCATCACTGACTCGATGGACATAAGTCTGAGAAAGCTCTGGGTGTTGGTGATGGACAGGGAGGCCAGGCGTGCTGCAGTCCATGGGGTCGCAAAGAGTCGGACACTACTGAGTGACTGAACTGAACTGATAATGTGATGTTGCAGTTCCTTTCATCAAGAAAGGGAGTTTATTTCCCCTCTGCTTGATTATGGGCTAGCTTTGTATTATAATTGCTTTGACAACAGAATCTAGTGGAAATGATGGTGTGCTGGTTCTGAACTAGCCCTCCCAAGGCCTTGCCTGCTCTGCTTGCTTTTTTGGAACCCTGGAAGCACCAGGAGGACAAGCCTGGCTTAGCCTGCCATGGGACTGGAGACATGTGTCCTAGTCATCCTGCTGCACCTGCCAACAGCCAACCAACTTCAGAAGTATTGCTGCCTGGCTGACCTGCAACTGACCTGGAACATCTGAGAGGGCCAGGATGAAATAGAGCTGACCAGCTGAATCCACCAGGATCATAAACTAAGTAAATGGCTGCTACTTAAAACCGCTAAATTTGGAGTGAGCTGTTACATGCTAATGAGATAACTGATACAAGTTCTAAGTGTCGATATCCAGTGATGTCAACAGTAAACAAGAAAATACAGTTGAGTCCTCACAGGCCCAAACTGCAGACTGGACCTTACCCTGGCTCTTTCTCAGCTCTGGTGTGGGATGTCAGACAAATTACCCACGTTCCTCCCCACTTTGGCTTATGCTGCTGCTCTCCAGGTTTGCTCAAACTTGAGAGTTTTAATCTCATGTTAATAAATATGTGTCTGTTCAGGCAATTTGTTTGGGTATAATTATGCCAGTCTCCTAGGAAATTACTGCCACCTAAGTTATTACAGATTCACCTTGGAGACACTGCATCTGGCTGCTTCTTGTTCAGTGAAGTGCTCCCTTGCCAGAGACCAACACATAATGCTCTAAAGCTTTCTGTTTAAAATCCTCTGCCTTTTTGGCATGACTCTTGCCAGCAAAACCCAGCATAAGCACAGCTCTGGAGAATCAAAAGATGCTGATATGTCCAGAGGCACACTGCAGTAAGAGACTCTCAAACTTAAAAAGACAATACTTGCTTGAATTCCAGTTTCTATTTTCCTTTTTGTCTTGTTGTCTTGAGAAAATGAGGCTACGCTTGCTTCTGTGGACTGGCTTGCATCATAGAAGGACTGACAGAATGTTCAATGTCCAGAAATTAGACATCTTGAATCCCCAGGGATTTTGTGGAATTCCTTCACTGGAAACTCTATTTCTACTGGGGATTTTGAAGAGTAGTAATCTGTGACCATAATAAAGTGGATAACTCACAAAGACCTTTGTGCCTTCAAGCGGTGGCATACCAAGGGCAGAGTATTGGTAGATAGCTACTCTAGATGCAAGCAATAAAAGGGAATATTTCAGGTAGAGAATTTAAAAACAATAATAAAATGAATGAAAAGTCAGTGTATTTTTGCTACTATCACAAGCTGGAACTTCTAAACAATGTAAGTGATAAGATACTGGTTTCCAGTGGGAGTCCACCAATCCAATGACACACCCCACCTCCCAATGTGTGTTCTCGGCAAAGGAGCCCTTAAAGGAGGCCGCAGACCTAACTTCATGATTTGGCAAAATTAGACCATTTCAGGAACCTCCCTACATGAGCTGTCCTTAGTCATTCTTCTCAATTAACAGCTTCAATAGGAAGAAATATGTATTCTTTGCAGTTGGAAACCACTGAAGCCAGACTATCCTTTGCTACCCCAGCATGTAGCCAGCAGGCATTATGATGGCTCCTGGCTCTCCCAAGAGTAGAGACGCAAAGATGGGGAAATTAACCACCCAGAGTTCCACATCCCAAACCCAAAACTATATGTGTAATGACACAAGGAATGCCAGCAGAGAGACAGAAAATTTAAAAAGACAAAGGAATTAAATAAGTAAACTGGATATGAAAAGCTGTTTCCCTGGTAGCTCAGATGGTAAAGAATCCAGCTGCAGTGTGGGAGACCTGGGTTCGATCCTTGGGTTGGGAAGATCCCCTGGAGGAGGGCATGGCAACCCATTCCAATATTCTTGCCTGGAGAACCCCCACGGACAGAGAAGCCTGGAGGGCTACAGTCTGTGGGGTCACAAAGAGTCAGACACAACTGAGCAACTAAGAACACACAGGATATGAAAAAATATACAAGATTAGAAATTAAGAATCCATTTGATGATATTAACAGTAAAATGATGCAATAGAACTAAAATACAAAGACTAGGGGGAAAAATTGAACAGAGTATTACAGGTCTGTAGACAATATCAAATAGCCTAACACATGTATAATTCAAGCTCTTGAAGGAGAGAGAGCATAGATCAGCAGAAATTAATGAAGACAGACAGGCTAAAATTTTTCAAAAATTGTGGAATAATTTTAAGCCAGAGATTAAAGAAGCTCATGGAAACTTAAGCAGGATAAATGAAAAGAAAGTCATAACAATGCATACCACAGTCACACTTCTAAAAACCAAAGATAAGGAAAAATTTTTTAAAGCAGACAATAAAAAAAAAGATTATATACAAGGAAAACTGGTATTAAACAACTAACTTGTCATCAAAAATAATGCAGGCCAGAAGTAAAGGATAAAACACCTGTAAGAGGTTGAAAGAAAAATACCCTGTCAATCTAGAATTTTATACTTAAATAAAGAAGGCAAAATAATGACATTCTAAAAAGAAAAAAAATGACATAATTTTCAATCTGATTTCAAAGGGTCTGTACTATTAGAATTAGTAGGAGAATTTTTTTCAGGCTGAAGGAAAATGATAATGGGTGGAAATACAGATGAGCAAAAGCATGATAATACTTGAACAAGATTTGTATATTAAATAGAAACATCATATCTCTTTTTTTTCAGTTTGACATTGTACTGCAGCTGTATAAGACTGACAATTGAGAAACTGGAGGGTATTATTTTTATCAGTTTTGGTCTTTCCAATAGTCATGTATAGATGTGACAGTTGGACTATAAAGAAAGCTGAGCACCGAATAATTGATGCTTTTAAATTGTGGTGTTGGAGAAGACTCTTGAGAGTCCCTTGGGCTGCAAGGAGATCCAGCCAGTCAATCCCAAAGGAAATCAGTCCTGAATATTCATTGGAAGGACTGATGCTGAAACTGAAGCTCCAATACTTTGGCCACCTGATGTGAAGAGCTAACTCACTGGAAAAGACCCTGATGCTGGGAAAGATTGAAGGTGGGAGGAGAAGGGGATGAGAGAGGATGAGATGGTTGGATGGCATCACTGACATGACGGACATGAGTTTGAGTAAGCTCTGGGAGTTGGTGATGAACAGGGAAGTGCTGCAGTCCATGGGGTCACAGAGTCATACACGACTGAGTGACTGAACTGAACTGATAATTTTTTATAAGTATGATAAAATTTCAAAGTTAAAAAACAGATTAAGAGAAGGAATAAAGTTGGCACCTGATTTCAAAACTTACTACAAAACTACTTTCAAAACTTAAAACTACAGTAATCTAACTCTGGCATTGATGTCTTATAGACAGATTATGTCTATAAATGATATAGACCAATAAAACAAAATACAGTCCAGAAAGAGGCACCCACATAAATGTTAATTTATGTTCAAGGTATCAAGGTAATTAAACAAGAAAAGGATCATCTTTTCAATAAATGATATCAGAGCAATTGGACCACTACATTTAAAACATTAGCTAAATCCTTTATCTCACACCATACATAAAAGTCCATTTGAAATGGGTCATAAATTTAAATTTAAAAACAAAATCAATGAAATCTTTAGAAGGAAACATAGGAGAATTTTGCAAACTCAGTAAAAGGAAAAATTATTATATAGGATACCAAAAATATAAATCTCAAAAGAAAATAATTGACAAACTGGATTTTACCAAAATAAAAAATATTGCTTTTTTAAAGATAAGGAAAATTTAAAAGGAAGCCCCAGACAGACTAAAATATTATACGTAAAAATTTAAGTGTATCTGGAAAATTATTCCCACCACATATATATATATATATATATATATATATATATATATAAAACATTGCTATAAATCAGCAATAAAATATAAACAATGTGATAAAAATTTAGGTAAAATACTTAAACAAACATTTCATAAATGAAAGATGCAAAAATGTCCAATAAACACAAGAAGAGGTGTTAAACAACATTAACATCAAGGAAATGCAAATTTTAAAAATCACTGCACAAACACTATAATGGCTAAAAAAATTTTTTTTAAACACTGAAAATAACAAATATTGCTGAAGTTTTGGAGCAACTGGAGATCTCCTACTAGTGAGAATATAAAATAATTCACCATCTTTAAAGAACTTTTGCAGATAGGGGTCACCCTATCTGCGAAAGTTAAGCGTACATGGACCCTACGACTCAGTAATTCTATCTCCAGGTTTTTACCTAGAAGAAATAAAATACATGTCCATAGAAGACCTATAATAGCCTTATTCATAAATAGTCAAAAACTAAAAACAGGTCAAAAATTCCTCAATAAGAATATTGATAAATTCTGGTATAGGCCTACAATGGAATAGCAACAAAAAGTACAAACGAATACATCAACATGGATGAATTTCAAGTACATTATGTTAAGAGAGAGCAGTCAATCACAAAAGGTACATGCCTTATATGCAGATGAGATCAAAGAACAGGTAACAATCAAACGATGGAAATCAGGACACTGGGAGCTTCTGGATTAGAAAGGAGAAAAAGAGTTTTCTGAGGTGAGGATGATATTCTGTATCTTATTTTGGCTACTGGTTATACGGGTATCTACTTTTGCTTTATTGACTATGCCAAAACCTTTGACTGTGTGGATCACAACAAACTGTGAAAAGTTCTTTAAGAGATGGAAATACCAGGCCACCTGACTTGCCTCCTGAGGAATCGGTATGCAGGTCAAGAAGCAACCTGTATGCAGGTCCAGTTAGAACTGGACATGGAACAACAGACTGGTTCCAAATCGGGAATGGAATATGTCAGGGCTGTATATTGTCACCCTACTTGTTTAACTTATATGTAGAGTACATCATGAGAAATGCTGGACTGGAGGAAGCACAAGCTGGAATCAAGAATGCCAGGAGAAATATCAATAATCTCAGATATTCAGATGACACCACCCTTATGGCAGAAAGCGAAGAAGAACTAAAGAGCCTCTTGATGAAAGTGAAAGAGGAGAGTAAAAACGTTGGCTTAAAACTTAACATTCAGAAAACTGAGATCATGGCTTCTGGTCCCACCACTTCATGGCAAACAGATGGGGAAACAGTGACAGACTTTATCTTTTTGGGCTCCAAAATCACTTCAGATGGTGACTGCAGCCATGAAATTAAAAGCACTTGCTCCTTGGAAGGAAAGTTATGAGCAACCTAGATGGCATATTAAAAAGCAGAGACATTACTTTGCCAACAAAGGTCCATCTTGTCAAAGCTATGGTTTTTCCAGTAGTCATGTATGGATGTGAGAGTTGGACTATAAAGAAAGCTGAGTGCTACAGAATTGATGCTTTTAAACTGTGGTGTTGGAGAAGACTCTTGAGAGTCCATTGGACAGCAAGGAGATCCAACTAGTCCATTCAAAGGAAATCAGTCCTGAATATTCATAGTAAGGACTGATGCTGAAGCTGAAACTCCAGTACTTTGGCCACCTGATGTGAAGCACTGACTCATTTGAAAAGACCCTGATGCTGGGAAAGATTGAAGGCAGAAGGAGAAGGGGATGACAGAGGATGAGATGGTTGGATGGCATCACTGACTCAATGCACATGAGTCTGAGTAAGCAAGGGGAGTTGGTGATGGATACCGAAGCCTGGCATGCTGCAGTCCATGGGGTTGCAAAGAGTTGGACACAACTGAGCGACTGAACTACATGGGGATATATGAATTCCAAAATTATTCAAAGTGAACACTTAGGTCAATGCATTTTATTTTATGCAAATCATATCTCCAAAATTGAAAGAGAGAGAGAAAAGAAGGTGGAAGTAGAGGGGAAGGCAGGGAGTGATGAAAGGAGAGAGGGGGAGATGAAGGGAAGGAGGAAGAGCTGAATGGAGGGAGGAAGAAAGGATGGCAGAACAGTGAAAACAGATCATATGCCAATATTTGAACACAAATTTGCCAAATCAATTAAGAATAGACTTTTCAAAATTCACATATTTTGAAAAGTATTGGATTTTTTCAAGGAACCAACATTGTTACACATTTTCCAAGTTAACTTACCTCTACATTTCCAAGAAAATTAGCAAACCAACTTTCAAATCTGCTCTCTTCACATGCGGATACAGCACAATCCATGGAAACTGAATTTTTAAAATACATTTTGAGGTCTTAAAAATCAGATTGCTGGCTGAATTCTATGCCAAAATGATTGATTATTTCAAGGTTTATGGTCCTACACAGCAGGGCCTGTGCCCTCTGCTCAGGTACCCAGTAGACAACAGAGCTTCTTTCTAACCCCAGCAGGATGTAGAAAGTTTCCTCAAGAACATGAATTCAAAAGTCCTGTTAAGAAGTTTCTGGAAACATCCTAGTCTACAAATTAAAATTTCAGCTTCTGCAGGCTCTCCTCTCTCATCCTTTCATCCCTTAAGAAAGAAACTCAACAGTGAGGACCCTGAGCTCTTGGAGAAGTTCTGTTTTTGAAAGTAAATATCAGGTTTAATTACTTGGAGGTCATTTATGTTAGCCTCATCATTCATCCTTTGGCAGATAATCTAAGGAAATTAGGAGATTTGCTTGAAAAGAACATGTGGATTAGTATATGAAAGCAAGGTGAAGGTGCTCTTCATTCTAACAGAAGCAGCCACTTATTTCTCTATGGTGGTTTTTGTTTTTGTTTTTTAATTTAAATTTCCAGGAAATGACCACTATCACTTAATCTGATAATTAGATCTGGAGATCCAAGCCCTTCTCTTATTTTTATTAAGAGAAGGGCTCTCTTCTCATTATTTTTCTCTAAATTTGTTTATTCCTCTTTCAATCTCCCAAGAAGATGGAACAGGAAACTTTTTTTTGGTAATGTTCAAGTTAATATGACATTGCACTGATTTATTTGTTTTTGGTCTTTTTTTGAAGACCCAGTATGAATTAAGAGTCCTTTCCCTCCTTACTTCTTCCCTGGGATGACAGCCAAATTCCAGGGGATTTCTCCAGTGCCCAGAAATCATCAGGGAGATGAACTTCACCCGAGCCTACCCCAGGAACTTGATTGGTGTTCCCTGAGACACAACTTGTCCCATCAGTATTTGCCTACAGACTGTATCTAGTTTTCAGAGAAGGCATGCCCTCAAATATGCTTTCTGAGCCAGACTCTTCCTGCCTTTGCACTCACTGTCCACACTACCAGACTGTGGCTTTGTCCCTCTCCCAGGTGCTAAACCCCTAGGCCACCAGATCTCTCCCTCAGCTAACTTCTGCCCCTACTCAGAAGTGAACATAACTGGTTTGGCTGTGTTCCTTTTCTTTTTCCTTTTTCTTTGAGGATCTTCTTCACTGTGTAAGCCATGTACCCTGATGATGGGTAAAGTAATGTAGTGTAAAAATAGGATAGAGGTTTAAAGTCAGGCTCTCAGAGACAGTCACTGTGATTACAAGATTTAGTAAGTGAAGATTATTGACTGAAACCAGAGGCACCAAATGTGTGACCTTTCAAACTATTTATTCAGACATGTGTTAACCAGATGTGTACAATGTGACAGGCACTATTCTAGAAGCTGGAGCCACACGGCACAATGATAAGACAGACATAATCTCTGCCCTCTGGGAATTCACCAGTTGGAAGGGGAGCCAAAGAGTGGACAGGTGATTCCAGGTTTTGCCTTGATTTGGCGAAGAGGACATGATGTGGACCTAACTCTTGGGGGAAAGGGGAACACTCAATATTGTTCTCTCCTCCTGGCTTTTTATTAATTAATCACAAAATATTTTTTATACTCCATACAATGTGCTCAGAATTACACTAGGCATTGAGATTCTTAGATTTGAAAATCAGAAGGCCAAACTTAGGCCATAGAAATGGTGATCCTAATTACAATATAAGTACCAATAAGACCTTAATTCAGACATTCGCTAATTGTTATCCCTGCTGCTCAAAAACAAATATAAATGTGCTTTGCTCTCTGCTCAATTGCCCTCAGTTCCGCCTTTCCACTGAGATTTCTCAGCAGCATCCACCTGTGACACTCACTCAATAAAGAGGTGACAGCAGTGAGAAGTTGGACTAAACTTCTAATCAGTTCATAGCCAGGCACAGTCAGCCTTCTGGTTCAGACTTAACCAGTGCCCAGACAAGAGTGCGCTGCAGATCAAAATGCAGCAGTTCCAAAGGTACAGTGACCCACCACCCCTTTGAGATGGTAGTCTGCTTCCTGGGCATAGGGTCAAGGTCATTTTCCCATAGTAAGACCAAGGCAACTCCTTTTCGGTGCTCACACTCTTCACAGCTGCTGTTGACATCCCATGGTGCCTGCTCCAGAGGTCAGGCTGCAACTTTCGATTCACACCATTTGATTAAAAAAACCAGAGATGTGTTGCCCTTGGAAATAGGCTGCAGTAAAAATAGATCAAAATAGCCAGTGTCTCCAGGAAAGCTCGGGTTATTGTCTCTTTATCCAATTTCTTTAAATTTGTGAAGGCAGGAAGAGCTCTGAGTCTCAGAAGAAATTGTACAGCTAAGAGTAAATTTAATAATATAAACTTTTCTTCTGCACAATCATAGTGACTCACAAAAATCTGAACGCACTAAGCATTTAAGGTTGTGACATCCTGGGGAAAAGCAAGAAGTTGGAACTCATATTTATCTTTCCATAATTAGACTTTGCTCTAGCTGTCACAAGGAACAGCGCAGTGCTCTGACACACCACCAGCATTCAAATTGGGAGCGATTCTAAAAATGAAGGCAGATTCCACTTTCAAGCAAGCGGATCAGTTTGGAGCAATATCCCCAAAGAAGGCATGTCATTCAGAGTGTTGTTTAAACTCAATGGTTTCTTTGGAGTTACTTCCACCTCTCAGGCAAACCCATCAACTTGAAAGAGACACGGGTTGCACATTAAATATCTCCAAAGACCTTTTTGGAAAGAGAGATTAATGTGAGTGGTCATTAAAAGCTGTGTCAGGGCCTGGTAAACACGGGCTCCGTGCAGAGTTTACAGAGCAATCCATCAATCAGCAACTATCCTGGAGGGCCTGTTCCAAAGGCAGTGGGAGCCACAGAAGGTCCTTGACCAGATGACTGGCATATGGAAAAGGCTGTCTGTCTTACGGAGATGATGAGTTGGCAACGAGGGCAGCTGGAGGGGAAAGCCAGTTGGAGGACAGTGTGATGAGTAGGAGCATTCTGATGCTAATCCAGGCAGGTAACAGTGGATGCTGACTGTGTGACTATCAGAGGCTTTGAAAAGCAGAAAGAACAACCCGATTAGTGTTAAATAAAATACAGGGACCTGAAAAGGTGAAGGTAGATCGGGAATCCAGACCACCATGTCCTGGAAATAAAGGAGACTGTGCAAGGACCAGTGGTATAAAAGTTGGACTTAGATCATTCCCAGGCAAGGGGCGGCAGGGAGATGATGCAGACATTCAGGCAATGTCAGAGCAACCTGAAGAATGAGGGGTCTGCAGGGGTCTTTGAGAATGAGCTACAGTTGCCTCATTCTCAGAGGTACAGAGACCACACTGTGACTGCTCCACCCTACTCCTGCATTCCACACCCCTCACCGCCCACTGAACTGCTCTCCCCTTAGTAACCCCAGGTCTCAAGGCAGCTTCTGCAAGCCTCCTTCTAATTTTTGGCTGCAGGCTCCTGTGTTGAATCTAAGGCAGGGCAGAGGAAGTCAGCTGTGCACAGAGCCATTCCTATCTGCATATCCCAGGCACTCCCAAGGGAGGACAAACACAAAGTGTTTGGGGAATGTAAACATGTTAATGGGACAGTCATCTGTCAAGGCCACAAGAAGTACTGTGGATCCATGAAGGCATAATTAGCAGCTGAGATGACTGCCCCAGAAGTGTAGCACAGAGACACAGGGACATGGAGACACAGAAAATAAATCAGGGAGGCGAAGAGCAAACTTTAGCCTTTCACTGTGGAGCTCTTTTCCTACAGAGTTAGGCAGAGCAGAATCAAAAGTGCACTTAAGTTAATTTGGGGTTGCTGCTAGGATCCATCTTGTCCTCTGCACTGTATAACATTTTCTGTCATTACGCTTATTCTGTCCATGTCAAGTCATTGCTGTTGTTTAATCTAACAAATGTTTATCACGTGCTCTGTTACATAGGACTCTGCTGGGTGCTCAGTGGAGCCCGGTAAGGGTGGAGGATGGATGAAGGGAAGTGGGGAGGGTGGAGTAAAGGAGGAGGCAGGGTGCTAAGGAGGGAAGGTTGGTTCAAGATTCCTGGCTGAGTCCTTAATATCAGGGTTTGAAAGAGTTCAATTCTCAAAGTCCACCATGGCAATCAAATGGACAATCGAGAAACAGGTGAAGACTGGAGATGGGAGAACAAGCTAGATGAAGTTCCACTGGAAAACAGTACAGAATCAAGAAGACAGAATCAAGCAGATCCTCAGAGATGAGAGAGTGGGGGTCACAGGTAACAAAGCCCTCTCATGCAGGAAAGGGGAATTAACCAGGGCAGACAATAACCCTGGGCCTTCCCGTCAGCTCATAAAGGACCTCAACAGAGACTCCAGGGCCTCAGTCTTCCCAAATGTCCAAGAAGCGGAAGTGAGCTGCACACTTCCTGTCACTCCAGGCTAGCCCTGACTTTTATCACTGTTTTGCAAGAAAGCAGAGCTCCGTTCTTTCTGACACCATTCCTGCTGACATTCATTCTCTGCTCCCAAAGGACACTTTTCATTTCATCTTTGCCATAAAGGTGCTTTTTTTTTTTTTCCTGATACATGAAAATGTGATGATTCTCCATGTACTCCAAGTCCTATCTGATCTTGCCCATAAGTGAAATCATAAATTAAATCCACCCTAGAACTCGCCTCCACTGCCCTTCAAAAAGAGATTCATTGCTAGAGCGAGTGGTCTACAAGCATTCATCACTTCACAATGCAACCGTTCTTGGTGGTCCCTGGGGAAGGGGAAGTAGAGGAAGCACAGCAAGGGCTGATTCCTTAGGTGAGAGCCAGAGCATCTTAAGTCAGATATGACCTCCCCTGGCAATATGTCCTTTCTGAATTGGTTTGCGCACATTAGGAGAGAGTACATCTTCCTTATGTTACTTCATCATGAGCCTGACAACAGAACCCCGGGAACCAAAACAATACAACTGAGTGATCAAGAGCCCTCTATCAGTCTCTTGAGGCCCTTTGGTGGGGCTCAATCTTTCTCTAGTCCAGGGGCCCCCAACCTCCAGAATCTCATGTCTAAGGATCTGAGGTGGAGCTGATACAGTTATCATTGAAATACAGTGCACAGTAAAGGTGATGTGTTTGAATCATCCCGAAACCACTCCCCAACCCAGTCCATGGAAAAACTGTCTTCTGGGAAACCAGTCCTTGGTGCCAAAAAGGTTGGGAACTGCTGCTCTCGGCTACCTGTAGGCACTTCTACCACTTAACCTCGTCAGTCAAAGGCAATTACTTCTCTGTGAAATATTCCAAGGACAAATACCACGTTCAAATCGCCTCTGTACTGCCAGGGCCTAGCGCAGTATGTGGCACTGAGTAGGTACCCAATAAATACATGCATAGGCACCCAGTGAACAAGCAAATGAATAAATGCAGCAAGTGGGTAATGTCCTGGTTTAATAGGTCACCAATGGCTACTTTAGAAATTCAACAACATGTGCTATTGGATTGTTCTCTGCCAAAGAGCTCATCTGTGTGCTTCACAATTATTTCTAAATGGTGTATGTGTGATAGTGAGCCTCACAGCATGCCAGATTGCGGGCCGTCAACTCAGTTAATTCACACAACAACCCTGTAGACACTATCATTATCTTCATTTTATAGAGGAGGTAACAGACACTAGGGGGAGGGCTATAAAATGCTCATAGTTATGTCCTGAGCCTGATTTTGAAAATCCAGAGGCATCCAACTCCAGATCTTGTGTTCTAGACCACTACAATATACGCGTCTCCAGAGGCAGTTTACAGAACAGGTCAATGTCCCAGCATGTGCTACCTCACAGAAGACTTTATGTTGATGAATCAGAGTCATCAATCAAAAGGTCACCAAGGCAGCATATTGTCCAAAGTCTTCCAATGACTTGCTAGGTGATCAGGATAAAATGCTTAGTTTTTGAATCTTAGGCTCTTTGTTGGCAAATAATGGGTATTAAACTCTGAAATCTCTTCCCAGAATATATTATGACTCTAATAGGCCATGTGTTTTAACACAATTTTTTCCCCTCTATCAGCTTTTTCTCACCATCCACATTTCCTGTCACCATTCCCTGCAAACGCAGACATGCTTTTCAGTTTCAACAAAGAAGACAACAGTAAAAACTTTGGGCTAAGTGGAGTATGAAAATGAACAGCAGAGGACTGTTAACTGAGTTTGACGTTGGAGGTGACATTGCTAATTTTCTACTGCCTCTTCTGTCTTTATGAAATGCACAGAATGACAGAATATCTGTCAAGGAGTGGCAGAATTCCCTGTCTTATCACAGATCTGTGCAAATTTAAAAGCTATGCAGAAGGTCAGTGAAAAAGAGGGAAAAGGAGGGGTAATGTATACAAGGTAATAATTGGAGCCAAAAAAGAAGTTTAAGTGAGTTTCTATGGTATAAAAGAAAGGAATCAGAAATATGAAATAAATATTCATTTAGAAAACAAGATGCCACCTGACCCTCTGGCTTATAAGATTTTGGAAAATAATAGTAAATCAGTGAATAATTCTGGGATTTACTTATGCAATTCAGTTGATTGGCTACTACCATCAGTCTTTTCCTAAATGCAAAGTGCTGGGTGATTCTAGAAAGGAGAAACATCAGCTGTATCCTGCCCTTTAGAAGCTCATAATCTCATTGGTAAAATTGTATGAAGACATGAAATACACAAAAATTTCATAAAGCACACAATGCAGCACTCCTGGACCCAGCACTGGACCCAACAAAAAGTAAGTATTCAATCACGTGTTGAAGGGCACTGAATTCAAATGGAACCTAGTGCAGTACCAGTCCCCAGAGGGGAGGATTAGAGGATAAACTGGTCCCGAAGGATTTCACAGAGATGAGCAAGTCACCCGGGACTTTCAAGGGCGGTTAGGATTACAGATCAGATGATCTTTAACATATTTAGACAAATATCTCTTAGGATTTATGGCTTTTTTTTAAAAACCATAGTCAATAAAGTTTAGAAATGCCCACCTCTCACTTGACATCCAAACTGTACCTAACTTAGGACAGTTCAAGTGCAAAATACTGAGAGCATCACTCATCTATGAGAGTTGGGTGGCAAGATGTACAGGCAGATTTCCAAGTCATCTTCAGTTAGAAAGCTTTTAATATAGATTCTTTGTAGATGCTCACTAAATACTTGCTCCTGAATGAAGGAATGGGTGAATTATTCCTTTCAAAACAGTATACTACAGAGAGTTACACAGCAGCTGATAAGGCAGGAGTCAGTATATACAGCTCCTTGGGATGACCCCTCCCACCTGTGACCTTCCACTGTAGCATGGGTCAAGCCAGAACTCCCTGTTCAGCAGTGACTCCCACCCCTTCTAAGTGATGGAGCCCCTTCTATGAAATACACAGATCAACTCTCAACAGCAAGTCTGATTTCTTGACATTTTCAGCAGGGTGAGATCATTAAGCCATTGATATTACCTGGGGAGTGGCCTCCTAAATATTCCCTTTATTCTATCTGCATCAGTTACTGTATTTGTGAAATGGGAATAACAGAGCTGTTGGAAGAAACAATTATTAAAAGTGATTATGAAGAACTTTGCAATATAAAGTGCTTGTTAAAATTGAGAAGTACTCGATGTACCCTTCACAATTCCCCCCAGACTATGAAAACCCCATTTGTAGAAATATCATAAGCTTGCCTAGACAGCAAGTATTTTGAAGCTTATGCTTCACCATTTAAATCTGTCATCTTGCAAAGAAGCTCATTATTTCAGAAATATGAGCATTTTAAAGATGCTGCTGCAGTTCTCAATCACAAGTTTTCATTGCTTTTATTTAAAATAAGCCACCTTGAAATCTGTCTCCAAATCCACATCTTTGCATACAGGTTTTAACGAGCACTTATGTGTGTGCACGTGTGTGTACATTTGAAATATGATGTCTAAGAGATGTCTCCTTTAATTATCCCTGTTAGAATGGTCCCTCTCTTTTATAATTCCCATTTGGTTGAACAATAAGTGGGAGAATTCATTTTCTCTTGTACACCTCATTGAAATGAGCTTTAGTGAGAAGTTAACTTAGCTAATTTGTTTGCTTTGCATAATTATTATAATCACCTACTAAGTACTACCAGTGAATAAGCACTAATATCCTACAAGAACATCACAGGAACTTTTCATACATTATTTTAGTCCAAGGAATTTATTTTTGCTTTCTTCTCTATCACAGGGAAACAAAGAGATTGAGAGAAAAGGTAGTTGAGTTAAATCCCTGAGTATAAATAAACTCAAATTTCCCTGTGAGAGGGTGATAGGGAGCAGAAGGGTTACAGATGGCAACCCAAAGGAAACTGTAATTCAAAAAGATACATGCAGTCCAATGTTCATGCAGCTCTATTTGGAAGTAATGTAAGTGCCTATCAACAGATGAATGGATAAAGATGTGGTGTGTATGTGTGTGTGTACACACACAATGGAATATTACTCAGGCCTAAATTATGAAATAATGCCATTGCAGAACAGGGATAGACCTGGAGATTATCCTACTAACTAAGCCAGACAGAGAAAGACAAATATCATATGACATTGCTTATGGAATCTAAAACAAAGCTATGAATTTATTTATAAAATAAAGATTCATAGATATAGAAAACAAATTTATAGTTACTGAAGAGGAAAAGGAGGGAGGGATAAATTAGGAGAATGTGACTAACAGATACCCACTCACTGAGCTGTATACCTGAAACTACCAAGATACTGTAAATCAACTATACTTCAATTTAAAGAAGGAATGAATGAATAAATAAATAAAAAGAGACTGAATATGGTAGAGAAGGCAGGCTATCTAACAGTTAATAGTTCAGGCTCTGGACTCAGATTTCCTGGATATGGCTTGGCTTTAAAACTTATCAAGGAGGTTTAGGAATGTTACTTTCCCTGATTCCTAGTTTACTTCATACTCCAAATTTACATAGTGAGTATCAAAAGTAGTAATAGGTATGGAGTACCTATAAAAGTATTTCTTGACTCAAAAATGGTTAGCCACTATGAATGGCACGTATTTGGAGGGACTCCTGGAAGCAGGCACAAAGACCCCTTCTCAGCAGGGAGCTACAAAAAGAGCATTAAGCCATGCCCAGGCACCTGTGCCAAACTCTGTTCATCTTCACACTCCCATGGAAGGCAGTAGGAGAGACCTCATAGTCAGTAAACCTGGTTTTCGTTTCCAGCTCTGCTACATGCACTATGTACCTACTGCAGTCCAGACACCATGCCAGTTGCCTTACACTGAGATTTAATCCTGTAAATGTAAAAAAGGGACAATAGTAACCCTTACCACAGATTTGTTGTAGGAAAATCAATGGCGAGAAGGCATGTGAAAGTACTTTGCACGCCAAGCAAAACCAGCATCTATAGACCTTGGGGTATTCATGCTAAACACAGATGGTTGTGTCTATTACATAATGGATCTGCTTTCAGGCAATCCACATCTGCACTTGACAACCAAGTACAAGTTTTACAATCAATGTTCCTAAGAGCATTCAGTACAAGCCATTTTCTCCAAGGGCAGAGTGGACACAGGGTGTGTGGACCCTTCCCCCCCAAGCCCCCGCCTGCTGCTTCCCTGCCGAGGTCTGACGTGTGGAAGTGAGACCTCAGGAGACCCTGTCCTTGTTTGTGCCAGCTCAACAGAAGGTGTCAGAATGACACATGAGCTGTGGTGGGGGGTGAACATGGAATGTAAAAAGAGCAAAGGCATAGACATTTCAGAATATTCATACACAGCGGTACTCTTCTTTGCCATTCACTGATCTCATTCAGTGTCCTCTCTAGAGTGGCTCCCCTAGCTGCCCCAGAGATATGTGTTCAATACTATGGAGGAGGAAAGGGCCAGTCCACCGTTCTATTCAAACAATATTTATGAAGTGCTTTCCATGTGCAAGGGACTATGCAAGACACCAGGGATAGACCTATGAGCAAAACCAAAAGAGGTCTTGACTTTTACTCATTTATTTATTTAGCACAGATGTCCTGACAACCAACCATGTGTTGGACAATGTTCTAGGTGTTAAAAGCAATAGCAGTGAAGAGAACACAGTCTCTGCTCCCAAGTTGGAGACTGCACTTCAGTGGGAGAAAGAGATTGCAGACTGATTGCATTATTATTTCATTATAATTACACTACAAAAGAACTGCAGAGGATACCATGAGAGAATTTTACAGGAGATCTTTCATGGACTGAAAAGGCAGGGAAAGCTGCTTAGAGAAAATGAAGTTTCATCTGAGAGCCGAAGTTTGAATAGTGGACAGCTGGGCAAAAGAATGGTAGAGGAAGAAAACTTTCAGGAACTAAAAATACGTGCAAAGTCCATCTGAATTTTCCAAGAACTGTAAGAAGGCCAGGGTGACAGAAGTGTGGAGAATGAAGAGGGGAGAAAGATGAGGTGTAAAGTTGGAATGATAATGCAGGGCTTAATTATTCAGCCTATCTGAGCGATTTTGAAACTGATGCCATGGAAATGGGAAACATCTAAGGGTTTAATAAGGTAACTGATATAATAAAACTTGTGATTTGAAAGACTACTCCATATATACTATGGGGAATGGGTTGGTAGGGAAAATACCAAATGTGGGTGAGTACATGGAGAGTTATTACAATAGGCCCAGCTAGACACTGTTGGATATGACAAGACAGTGACTGTCAGTATTCGGACAGGGGAGAAGTGGGGATGTCTGAGAGATGTTTAAGTGTTAGATTTTTCTTGGCTTATTTTCTGAACTGTTGCATTAAAAAGATAATGATGTCAAGGGAGACAACACATCTGGTTTGCACACCTGGGTGCATGGTGACATACCATTCACTGAAATAAGGAATTATGAAAGAGATTTAGTGATTAGAAATGACGAGTGTACTGCTTTTGGCAGATGTTTAGGTATTTTTGGACTTCCAAGTGGACATGTCCAAGAGGCGATCTGGAGCTCAGAGGTGAAAAAAGCAGGACATTGGGACTTGGGGTTGTTACAGGTTGAATTGTGTCCTCCCAAAGGTACGTTGAATCCTAACCCCCAGTGCCCCAGATCATGACAATATTTGGAAGGGCATCATGGCAGACTAGGAGGTCATGCTGGAGTGTGTGACCTCATAGTCCAATGTTGAGAGAGTCAATTCCTAGGTAGGTTGATAAGAAGTCCAGCGTCCCTGAGGAAGAGAAAGGGGTCTGGGGCTCTCCAGGAAAAAAGTACAAACTTTTTTTTCTACATTGCTTTGTCTTAGTCAATATAACAATGTATCTTGCTCAAGGATACATTGGAAGCATCAAAGAAGCATCTTTAAGGATGCTTCTCCTTAAAGAGAGTTTTCTGACTAACCTTGTTATGGGCCACAGCAGTGGTCACAGGACTGGAAAAGGTCAGTTTTCATTCCAATCCCAAAGAAAGGCAATGCCAAACAATGCTCAAACTACCGAACAATTGCACTCATCTCACACTCTAGTAAAGTAATGCTCAAAATTCTCCAAGCCAGGCTTCAACAGTACATGAACTGTGAACTCCCAGATGTTCAAGCTGGATTTAGAAAAGGCAGAGGAACTAGAGATCACATTGCCAACATCCAATGGATCATTGAAAAAGCAAGAGAGTACCAGAAAAACATCTACCTCTGCTTTATTGACTATGCCAAAGCCTTTGACTGTGTGGATAACAACAAACTGTGGAAAATTCTTCAAGAGATGGGAATATCAGACCACCTGACCTGCCTCCTGAGAAATATGTATGCAGTTCAGGAAGCAACAGTTAGAACTGGACATGGAACAACAGACTGGCTCCAAATCGGGAAAGGAGTATGTCAAGGCCGTATATCGTCACCCTGCTTATTTAACTTATATGCAGAGTACATCATGAGAAACACTGGGCTGGATAAAGTACAAGCTGGAATCAAGATTGCCAGGAGAAATGTCAATAACCTCAGATATGCAGATGACACCACCCTTATGGCCAAAAGCAAAGAGGAACTAAAGAGCCTCTTGATGAAGGTGAGAGGAGGGTGAAAAAGTTGGCTTAAAGCTCAACATTCAGAAAACTAAGATCATGGCATCCGGTCCCATCACTTCATGGGAAATAGATGAGGAAACACTGGAAACAGTGAAAGACTTTATTTTGGAGGGCTCCAAAATCACTGCTGGAGAAGGCAATGGCACCCCACTGCAGTATTCTTGCCTGGAAAATCCCATTGACTGAGGAACCTGGTAGGCTGCAGTCCATGAGGTCACTAAGAGTCGGGCACAAGTGAAGCGACTTAGCAGCAGCAGCAGCAGCAAAATCACTGCAAATGGTGACTGCAGCCATGAAATTAAAAGATGCTTGCTCCTGGGAAGAAAAGTTATGACTGACCTAGACAGCTTATTAAAAAGCAGAGACATTACTTTGCCAACAAAGGTCTGTCTAGTCAAAGCCATGGTTTTCCCAGTAGTCATGTATATATGTGAGATTTGGACTATAAAGAAAGCTGAGCACCGAAGAACTGATGCTTTTGAACTGTGATGTTGGAGGAGACTCTTGAGAGTCCCTGGGACCGCAAGGAGATCCAACCAGTCCATCCTGAAGGAAATCAGTCCTGAATATTCATGGAAGGACTGATGCTTAAGCTGAAACTCCAATACTTAGGCCACTTGATGCGAAGAAATGACTCCTTTGAAAAGACCCTGATGCTGGGAAAGATTGAAGGCGGGAGAAGAAGGTGATGACAGAGGATGAGATGGTTGGATGGCATCACCGACTAGATGGACATGGGTCTGAGTAAACTCTGGGAGTTTGTGATGGACAGGGAGGCCTGGCGTGCTTCAGTCCATGAGGTCACAAGGAGTCGGACACGACTGAGTGACTGAACTGAACTGAACTGGTAAGATCTTTCTATTTTTAGTTCTAATCTTGTTAATTTAAGATGTCTTTTGTGGAAGTGGGTCTGGTAAAAGTATATAAGGCCTTGATAAGACTAGTGAGTGGGGACACTCCCCGACCCCCTTCTGATGTCTATGTCAGAAGCTTTCTCTGTCCCTTTTTCACTTTAATAAAACTGCTACACAAAAGCTCTTGAGTAATCAAGCCTGGTCCCTGGTCCCGAAGCTAAATCTTCTTCTTCAGAGATCATGAATCCAACATCGTTCAGCATAAGCTATCAATGTGACCATGTCCTTATAAAAAGAGGAAAAAGACAGACACACCCGGGGTGTGATGGTGGACCAGACATGAAAGTGTTCCAGCTGAAAAGATGGAAATGCAGTCCTGGAGGCTTAGGGTGCCATGGCAAAGAGCTTGGCTTTTATTTTCTAGCCCAGTGCTCTTAAAATTTGAGTGCTTATTCAAGTTAGTCTACCAAAACAAAATATCACAGAGTGGGTGCTTAAATGACAGAAATTTACCCCTCATGGTTCTGGAGACTGGGGAGTCTGACAATAACGTGTCAACTGCTATGGTTCCCCAATAAGGGCTCTCTTGCTGGCTTGCAGATGACAGTCTTCTCACTGTGTCTTCACATGGTGGAGAGGTCTGAGCAACCTTCCTCTTCTTATAAGGACACTAATCCCATTGTGGGGGCCTTACCTTCACAATCTCATCTAAATCTACTTGTCTCCCAAAGGTACTTCCAAATACCACAGCATTGAGGGTTAGGACTTCATTCAACATATGAATTTGGAGGGAACACAAGCATGCAGTGCATAACAAGTGCATATACAAATCACCTGGGAATCGTATTAAAACATACATTCTGATCCAGTAGGTCTAGGGTAAGGCCCAAGACTCTGCATTTAAGCTCCTAGGAGATGCCAAAGCTGCTGGTCCAAGGACCATTCTCTAAATAAACAAATTCAGGACCATGGCAGCGAGGAGATGGTACAGGCAGATTCAGATGTCCTCTTTAAAAAAAAAAAAAAAAAAAAAACCTTCTCTAAGGAAAAATTTTAAGCACACAGAAACCCAGAGAGGATAATATAATTGAAAAGCTCATAATTTAAATTTTTGCCATATTTACTTCATCTGTATTTTTGCTGTAATACTTTATAGACATCATGATATTTTAGCACTAAATACTCAGTATGTATCTTCTAAAATAAGGACATTTCCTGCAGAACCACAGTATCATTGTCACCGCTAACAAAATTAACAATAATTGCTAAATATCATCAAGTAGCACGGTTGGATTTGTGCTTTAGGAAGGTAATTCTGGTGACTGTGTGAAAAGTGATATTTCCCCCCTATTTTTAATGAGAAACATAGAAGAGTGTAAATACGAATGTGTAGGAAAGTGTGTATATTCACCCATCTATACATATGTTCATGCGTGCACAGATGTATTATCTGTGCCAACTAGCATTTGCGCTTGCACCTGCTTAAGCACACAGAGAAGACCTCCTCACACCAGTGACTTGCCCACCTCCCCGGCTCTCAGGAGGCAGCTGCTCGCTCAGTAGAGTCAGCTGCTCAGGATGAGCTGCCTGCTGCTCTTTGTCATGGCAGGGGGCTAAGTCATGTCTGGAACCCCCAGCGGTCCTCCGCCAGATGTCACAACTTCTGTGCGCCCAGCGCATCCTAACCTCAGCAGGAAAGGAAATATGACAAGAGATACAAATGTACCAAATACAAGAGGATCTGAACATCAAGGAAGCATCTGGAACCCAGCGAGTTCATGCTGAGCAGGCCATTTTCATGAGACTCAGGTGTTGGAGGGGGGTTCTGCAGGTGAGTGACGTAGGTGAGACTGGTCTCAGGCTGCCCTCCTTCCTCCTCAGCTCTGGGAAAACCACAGGGTCCACAGTCAGAAGACCTCCCAGTGAGGGGCTCTGTGTGCCTCTATCCAGAGAGATCCCTTGAAGGGGGAGACTGGTGTACCTTTCTTCTTTCCTGTGTCTCCCCCAGGCTGCTTAACAGAGTCACAGCCAGTAGGACTGAGACGCTGCAGAGAAGAGAAATTCACTGGAAGTGATGAGCAGTTGAAAGTGAAATAGATCGAGCACATCCAACAAGTACTGGCTCTCCCCACGAGTGCCCAAGGATAACTTCTTGTCTTCTCAGAAATTGTCAGAAGTGGCCACAGTTTCATAGAACCAATCCAGGAATGACTTAGTGCTTTAATATATTAGAGTGAGACTATTTCTGACCAGGTGGAAGCTATGTCTAAAAGCCAATCAGCAGCATGTTTTGGGCAGTGCTGTGCGTGGAGGGGGGCCCAGAGCCATGCTGACTTCTCTCTCCCTTCTCTTAACTGCTCACTACCAGCAAAACCAATTCCATGCAGCATTTAGTGTGTTCCCACACACACTGGCAAGGCAAAATGTGGAATTAATACAGGCTTGCAAACCAAACAGATGCAGGTTGAAGCCTCAGCTCTGTCACTTCCATGTGAGGGGCTTCAGCAAACCACTTCTCCCTCCAAACCTCCTTTGAAACGACAATGTTGATGGAAAAAGTAATTGAGCTAGAACTTATTCTTTGTTGTTTGCATGTTCGTACTCAGTCTTGTCCCATTCTTTGCAACTCTATGGTAGTCCCCCAGGCTCCTCTGACCATGGGATTATCTAGGCAAGAATACTGGAGTGGGTTGTCATTTCTTATTTCACTTATTTTTGGGTTACGGCAATTACTATTTCTAACCGAACTATCATGAAGGACAGTGCCTGAATCTAATACTCTTCTGTATATCCACAAAACAGTAATCACTCAATAAGAGTTTAACAAATGCTTGTTGATGTATTGATATGTTTTAAAAAACCTGCAACAATTTACTAAATGTTCACTAATTCATGGAACAAACAATGTTATGTGCTTACCATGTATTAATATAAACACACTGGGGAGGGAACCCAAGGGAAAGCCTGATAGGGAACTTACACTCTTCGGCTCTTTCAACCAGAGCATTTCTTCCTTCACCTGTCTCATTATGTATTGGAGGTAGCATGTATATTGTGTTTGAAAAATAATATTCCTAAGACATGAGCTCCAGGATGAGGAGAGAGGTGGCATCTGGATGACCTGACTACTGCTATCGCTGCTCCCAGCTGTTAGGCAGGTCACTAAGGTGTTCCAGGTTAGCCCTATGTTTAATGGGCTATGGTGTAGTGGTGAAGAGTCCCCCTGCCAGTGCAGGAGACACAAAAGACCCAGCTTCTATCCCTGGATCAGGAAGATCCCCTGAAGTAGGAAATAGCAACCAACTCCAGTAACCTTAACTGGGAAATCCCATGGACAGAGGAGCCTGGAGGGCTACAGTCCATGGGATCGCAAAGAGGCAGACACGACTGAGAAACCGAGCATACACGCTTGAAATCTTGAGCACTATTTAATCAGAATACTGCCCCTGCCCCAGACAGCTGCCCTAGATTCAGTGAACTGTCACAGGTACCATATTCCTCCCTTCCTAAGGGCTGTCCCTCTGAGCTCTGGGCAGCAAAGTGACTATAAGGCAAGGGTGTTAAGAGGCCAGCACCCCCATAGGAGGGCCTGTAGATAATGGTCCCAGGGAAGAGCAAAAAAGAGACAGGTGTGACAACAGCACTTATCAATAACCACACAGCTCAGCTCTGTGCAATCTAGACGACAGAGGGGCCACAAAAGGGCCTGATTTGATCCTTCCACACAAAGCATTTTACCAGCTCCATGTGCTTTGTTTCTCCCTTGCGGGCCAGGTTTTTGTTTTTTTTTTTTTCTTCTTTTTTTTTTTTATAAACCTCTACTCCCCACTCACCTCTCTTCAGTGCCTGCCCCCAGGAGGTGGGAGGAAGGAGGTCACTTCAGCACATCTTCTTAGTTTTAATTTATTAATAAGAATCATGCAGGACACACTGGCATAGATGGGATTTTTCTCCCAGAGCTACTATTGATCAGCTTATTTGGCACAAAATGTGGACATTATTAAAAGGGCTACACGAGAAATAATTGCATCCAGGGGGGATTGCACATACTTTCAATTTAGCCATGACCTAATACAGAAATTGGCCTGTTTTATCATTGTAATGGCCAACAATCTTGGCTCTTTACTGAAACTGCATTTCAAATCTGCACACGTGGTTATACCTTTTTTAAAGTTTTACTCTTGCAAGTAGAAAAGAATCTCAAGATATCATAAAAAAAATTATGTATGGAACCCTTGACCTTATCCTTAGAAACACCCTGCTATGATGTGGGCAGGGAGGATAAAGTGGCAATGTACAGGGGAAGGCTGTTCTCTCAGAAACTCCAAGATGGATCACCTCCCATCAACAGAGCAATGCCGAAACCTGGGCCCTAAAATGTTTTAATCCCCTTCCCTGGTGGCTCAGATCGTCATCTGCCTGCAATGAGGGAGACCAGGTTTGATCCCTGGGTCAGGACGATTCCCCTGGAGAAGGAAATGGCAATCCACTCCAGTATTCTTGCCTGGAGAATTGCATGGACAGAGGAGCCTGGCAGGGTACAGTCCATTGGGTCACAAAGAGTCAGACACAATTGAGTGACTAACATGAAATAAAGATTGCTGGGTTAGCTTTTATATATAATTGTATTTCCTGCAATGTAACTGCTGAAGTCAGAGCAAGAACATTATGAGAAAGCAAGCAAATATGACCCAAAGAATGTATGTATAAGCTATTTAGAATTTGATGAGCATGCCATATTAGAATGGCTATTTTTGGGAAAACCCACTTGCCTCCAGATAAAGAGACTTTGACTTTATTTCCAAACCTCACTTGTAACCTTGGGTAAGACATTAACAGTATAAATAAATAGATACTTCTTAAGACAGATACTTCTTAAGAACGACTTCAGTTCAGTCGCTCAGTCGTGTCCAACTCTTTGTGACCCCATGAATCGCAGCACGCCAGGCCTCCCTGTCCATCACCAACTCCGAGTTCACTCAGACTTGCGTCCATCGAGTCGGTGATCCCATCCAGCCATCTCATCCTCTGTCGTCCCCTTCTCCCCCTGTCCCCAATCCCTCCCAGCATCAGGGTCTTTTCCAATGAGTCAACTCTTCCCATGAGGTGGCCAAAGTATTAGAGTTTCAGCTTCAGCATCAGTCCTTCCAGTGAACACCCAGGACTGCTCTCCTTTAAGATGGCCTGGTTAGATCTCCTAGCAGTCCAAGGGACTCTCAAGAGTCTTCTCCAACACCACAGTTCAAAAGCATCAATTCTTCAGTGTTCAGCTTTCTTAACAGTCCAACTCTCACATCCATACATGACCACGGGAAAAACCACAGCCTTGATTAGATGGACCTTTGTTGGCAAAGTAATATCTCTGCTTTTCAATATACTATCTAGGTTGGTCATAACTTTCCTTCCAAGGAGTAAGCGTCTTTTAATTTCATGGCTGCAATCACCATTTACAGTGATTTTGGAGCCCAAAATTAAAGTCTGACACTGTTTCCCCATCAATTTCCCATGAAGTGACAGGACCAGATGCCATGATCTTCCTTTTCTGAATGTTGAGCTTTAAGCCAGTTTTTTCACTGTCCTCTTTCACTTTCATCAAGAGGCTTTTTAGTTCCTCTTCACTTTCTGCCATAAGAGTGGTGTCATCTGCATATTTGAGGTTATTGATATGTCTCTCAGCAATCTTGATTCCAGCTGGTGCTCCTTCCAGCCCAGTGTTTCTCATGATGTACTCTGCATAGAAATTAAATAAGCAGGGTAACAATATACAACCTTGACGTACTCCTTTTCCTATTTGGAACCAGTCTGTTGTTCCATGTCCAGTTCTAACTGTTGCTTCCTGACCTACATATAGGTTTCTCAAGAGGCAGGTCAGGTGGTCTGGTATTCCCATCTCTTTCGGAATTTTCCACAGTTTATTGTGATCTACACAGTCAAAGGCTTTGGCATAGCCAATAAAGCAGAAATAGATGTTTTTCTGGAACTCTCTTGCTTTTTCCATGATCTAGTGGATGTTGGCAATTTGATCTCTGTTTCCTCTGCCTTTTCTAAAACCAGCTTGAACATCTGAAAGTTCATGGTTCATGTATTGCTGAAGCCTGGCTTGGAGAATTTTGAGCATTACTTTACTAGTGCGTGAGATGAATGCAATTGTGCAGTAGTTTGAGCATTCTTTGGCATTGCCTTTCTTTGTGATTGGAATGAAAACTGACCTTTTCCAGTCCTGTGGCCACTGCTGAGTTTTCCAAATTTGCTGGCATATCGAGTGCAGCACTTTCACAGCATCATCTTTCAGGATTTGAAATAGCTCAACTGGAATTCCATCACATATAAAATTAAAGGGACCTCTAAGAGCCATCATTAATGTCAGAGACAGTACAAAAATATCCACTATCTTCATACTTATCATTAAACAAGGACAGGTCAATGCAACTAGGAGAGCAAGAGACAGCAATAAAGATGCAAGACTGAAAACAATAAGTGTTTCTCTTATTTTGTGGATGACAGACAATTGTTAATTTTCAAAACTCAAGACAGTCCAAAAAGACATGTTCACAAATTTATATAACTAATATTTTTAAAAAGTTTTCTTATAGACAAAACAAGTATCAGAAGATATAATGAAAGAAAAGATCCAGCTCATGATGCTACTCTCCAAAATGAAATAGCTTAAAAATAGCTTGGAGAAATTCATATAATCAATAATAAGCAAAATGTAAAACTACTGAGTAACATGAAATAAGATTTAATTGCATGTCATGTTCTACCATCATACAAAGACTTGATATTGAAAAAAAAAAAAGTAAATTTCCCTCAAAACTTATATAGAGCTTTCACATGGTCCAAATTAAAATACTAATGGGATTTTTTATTTTTACTAATGGGAAAAATAACACCAAAGATTTTCTGGAAGAATACATATATAAAACATTATCCCAGATAGTTCTGAGAAAGTATAGTAATAAAAGGATATAAGTCCAACCACAATTAAAACATATTACAAAACTGTAATGATTAAAACAGCTTGGTACTATTTTTCACTGGAGTTCATATATGAGAAATTAGATTGAAACAACTAGCTAATGCTTTGGAAAAAAAAGAAAAAGAGAAAAGCTTCATAGCCCATAATTCCTTATAACAATCAATAAATACTCTAATACAATTCTAGAAGAAAGTACATATATTATTATCATAACCCTAGAGTCAAAAGTGGCACGATGGTAAAAAGAATGCCTGCCAATGCAGGAAAATCATGAGACATGGGTTCTATCCTTGGGTCAGGAAGGTCCCCTTGAGTAGGAAATGGCTACCAGCTCCAGTATTTTTGCCTGGAAAATCCATGACAGAGGAGCCTTGGGAGGCTACCGCCCATGGGTTCACAAAGAGTCAGACACGACTGAGTGACTGAGCATACAAACACAGTCAAAAAATATTAAAATAATTGCAAGTCATGGGAGAAAATATTGGCAAACATTAATACTTTTTAAAATGTATAATTCTCTACAGTGAAAAAAAAGAGTCAAAAAATTAACTGAACAATTTCATGTACACCATGAAGCTGAGAATTCCTTTAACATGTAAAGAGTTTCATAGCAAGCAATGAACATGGTAATACAATAGAAAATTAGGGAAAGTTATACATATTCATATGCTTCCCTAGTGGTTCAGACAGTAAAGACTCTGCCTTTACTGCAATGCAGGAGACCAAGGCTTGATACCTGGGTTGGGAAGATCCCCTAGAAAAGGAAATAGCACCCCACTCCAGTATTCTTGCCAATAGAATTCCATGGACACAGGAGCCTGGAAGGCTACTGTCCGTGGGTCTCAAAGAGACAGACAGAGCTGAGCAACTATCACTTTCACCACTTTTCAATTATACATATTCATAGGAAGAGAAAAGAAATGATACAAATGAACTTACAAAACAGAAAGAGACTCACAGACTGAGGGAACTTAACGGTTTCCTGGGGGGAAGGATGGAATAAAGGGATTGTTAGGGAGTTTGGGATGGATGTGAAGTGAAGTGAAGTTGCTCAGTCGTGTCCGACTCTTTGCAACCCCATGGACTGTAGCCTCCCGGGTTCCTCTGTCCATGGGATTTTCCAGGCAAGAATACTGGAGTGGGTTGCCATTTATGGCTATATTTAAAATGGATAATCAACAAGGACCTACTATATAGCACATGGAACTCTGCTCAATGTTATGTGGCAGCCTGGTTGGGAAGGGAGTTTGGGGAAGAAGGGATACATGTACATGTATGGCTAAGCCCCTTTGCTGTCCCCCTGAAATTATCACAACAATGTTAACTGTCATACAATAACAATTATTATACTCCAATATAAAATAGAAAGCTAAAAATATAAATGAAAAAACAAACTCAAGTCCACTCACAATTATAGCAATACATATCAAAACAAGATAGTATTTCTCACTGATTTGATAAAAGTGCATTATTTAAAATTACAATCAGTACCAGCAAAGATATATAGATATTTTCATATATAGTTTCTGTGTACATTGTTTTATCTTTAAAAAAATGTTTTTGAACATTTTAGCAACATGTATATCAATTTCAGAAGATGTGATAACTTCATTGTCTCAGAAATTTTACCTTCTGAAATTTACTATAAATATAGTTTAAAATAAAAATATCTCTAAGAAATCTAAATGCTGGTTAATTATGTACTGTTTAAATTGTGTTACATGTATAATAGAAGGATATGTAGTAATAAAGAAGGAAATAACCATATATGCTAAAATGGGAAAAGCTCCACCAAAGATGTATTTAGTAAAAATGGTGAAGTAAAGAGCAGTGATTATGTGACTCCTGAATGTGTGAATTTTGTAGGGGGAGTGGATGTGTTTCTGTGTGTACAGATGTATGTGTAAAATTTTATACAACTACACAAGAGGTTGTTACCCATAATCACCTTGGGTAAAGGAACTCAAACTAAGGAAGGGAGTTGGGTATTTATTTTTTATCTTGTACCATTCTATTTCTGTAATGTTATTTCCTTTTAAACAAAGTAAAAGAGATGGCCCTAAAATTAGGGATCAATCTCCCCTCTTTTTATGGAAATAGATTTGTTTTATTACTTTTATGAAGTTAAAACATAATATTCAAGTATTTATCAAAAATACATAGAAAAAGTTAATATAAAATAAACAAACGGAATAAAATTCATTTCTTATTCTCTTAACACTTAGAGAGGCCCCTCTGCAAAGATCAGAGCACAACTTGCTTAATCTGCTAAGTGCATGGAGCTATATTATTTGTCAATGGGGTCCTATCATACTTGCTGCTTAGTATGCTTTTTATATTCGATCTATCCATAAGCCCATATCTATTTTCAATATGGAGTCATTTTATCACTTTTGGTGCCTACACAGGATTACAGTGTGATGGATTTTCCATAATTTATTCAATTATGGAACCCACTCTGTTAGGATTCTCCAGAGAAACAGAACCAACAGATTACCATATCCCCGGATATACATGATGCTCTTAGTCCATTCTGAAATTGGGAAATTCTATGAAGTCATGTCTATATTCAGTATTCTTTTCATGGTATTAACCTGAAACACAACATTCTCTCACAGTTTTACGCTCCAGGTCTCGTCCATGCCACTGTCTTCAATCACACTCTCACTTGGTTCTGTTCTCCTTATTCATACTCCCTGAGAAGAATGCAGTCTACTTGCTTTCTTCTGTGTCTTTTTCTTCTGAATTTCTGGAGACTTCCCCACATTTGCGCTTCTAATTCACCAGCTTGGACTAAAGCAATGTCCAATTTGTTGTTCATTTGTTCCACTGAGGTTTTAATTTACAAGTCTGACTCTTATTTCCATAGCGTGCCCCATGGTCCTCATGGCTTTTGCCTTCAACGTCATCATGCTTGTGGCGAACCTTTGATCTTGTGGAAAACATGCATTTTCTATTTCTTGCAGTAATATATTTTGGCTGGAGGCTGTTGTTCTCATTTTCAACAGTGATCTGTTTTTGTTTTGTTTCATTTTTAAACCTGTAGTATTTGCTGCCAGGCCTTGTTAACTTCCTCAGTTTTCTCTTCTTTAGAAAGAGAGAATCTACCATATCCATTACTAGTTTTTTGGAAAGTAGGAAATGGGTTGCCTTCTGTTGGAAATTTGTGTTTACTGCTCTAGAAAAATGAGAGGAAAATAACATATAAGATCATAATCTTCCAGTGCAGCTTGGGCAGGCTCCACTGAGCAGTGGGGACAGAGCTGGGCCCGAGGAGCTCTGACTCCCTGTGAAGTGCGGCATCTCTGTATTGGGGGAGGCTGTCCCAGGCACAGACTCCAGCATTGCTAGGACTCTACAGCTTTTGGACATCAATGCTAGAGACAAAACCTAGAGCCATCTCTTTACCACTGACGCCAAATGGCCTAGAAGTCAGCAGGCGTGAGAGGTGGTTGTGCAGCCTTGTCTTCTAGCTGTCACCCACTTCAGATAAAGTATGGGGTAGTTTCTGCTCCCATCACCTCTGCTTTCTTGCATGATAAGCTCTTGTTCCCAGAGAGGAGCCATATGCTCATCCTCTAGACTTTAGTAGGGCACCATGTTCACTCTAGTTAGCAGAAATTCCTTGAAATCCTTGCCATGTAGTTGATACCTCTTTCCTGTTGTCACAGCTGGTGAAAGATTTTTCACAATTTGTATTTTCTATTGGTTATTTCAATAGGAGAAAGGGTGATATGCGATCATGTCTTGAACATGAATGATTCCTTTCCATTAATTCTCAATTTTCTCATCTCTTTCATTGCCATCAGGAATAGAACTGCTATAATTATCTTCATTCCCTCCCTCTGCCCTTCATTTATTGGCATCACTTGAAAAATCTCTTGTCTCGGTGGAAGAATCGTCATTTTTTACCTTCAATGAAAACACCCTGGGGATTTTCCTCAAATAATGGATTAAACTGTACTTAAAATAAGTTACCATTTATTTCTTACTGTTTTGATGCACCTAAATTACCTCTTAGTTCAAATTTATCTTTACTATTTTAGTATCTTTTAGTAATTGCATCTACATTTGATGAAATGTGGAAGAAGCTTATATTTATTGGGTTGTAAATTATTACACAGTGTGCAACTTTGATTAGCAAAATGCACCATAGTGCTTTTATAGATTAATAAGGGGGAAAATGTATGGCATTACCCAAAAGAGATGAGAGAAAATTTTAGTTCACAAAAATAATGGAAACAAATGGCGTGATTGTCATATATGTTAAACTGCAAAAAGAATTATTGCTAATATCTCTCTATCATCTGGCTTTTGAGACTACTTGAATGGTACTTTAGTATTTTTCTCCAAGAATATGCAATTTATAGCTAATATTTTTCATTAGCTTCATGCAATGCATATTTTTTCAAATATAGTTTATATGTATTTGGCTATGAATATAAATATATACATAAAAGAATATATAAAACTAACATTCCTAAGCATGACTTAATATGACCTGGGCTTGGTGAGTTGGAAATGGAGTTAGGGATATTGCTATGAGTTCACCAGGACAATAACTGAGTTATAAGATAATTATTCCTCTTCAATGGCTCTCACCATGACAACTCAGTTCTGAAATTCAACTATTATTCAGCTCAAATTATTGTCAAAGTTTAAAGCCTGAATTTTATTGACCTCCTTCTGATGTCTATGACATCTAATCATCTGGGTATATGAAACCAGATTGTTAACAGCAAGAGCAGCTCAAAAGATTCTTTACTATACACACCTGGACAGTTCCTTTGTAAAACCCAAGTGATGATTCAGTCTCTGGGCTCTGTTATACATGCATAACCATCTTGGGGCAGAAATTGAACATGGCATTCCCATCTCCTTTACTATCAAGCTGCAAATCTTTCATAGCCCAAACATCCCAGATTGTTTTACAGTCAAATATAGGTTATCTTATGACTCAAATTGCAAACCTCTGCTCAACTCTAACCAAAAAAGAGAAAAAAAAAAGAAAGAAAAATACAAAAAACAAAATAAGAAGAAGAAATATATAGAAAGCGTCATTGAATTTTAGTGCCAATGACTCTGAAAAATTCCCCTCTGGCTTAAGACTATGTGGGCAAGTATCCGCCCAGTTTAACCCACTGTCTGATTTTGACACATCTCTAGAATTAAAAGAAAGAAGCAATTTGAATTGTTTCCAAATGTCAAACCCAAAGAACCATTGTTACTCAACCCCAAATCTGGTCTGTAACGGTTAGATAGTATCTTGGTTTTCTGGTGCTGTCATAACAAACTGTGTGGCTTCAACAAAAAGAAAATAAATTATTTTCTCATAGTTTCGGAGGCTAGAAGTTCAGAATCAAGGTACTGGGAGGTCTGCCTTCTTCTCTCCTTGGTTCCGCAGATGGTCTTCTCCTTGCTGTACTCACATGGTTGTCCCCTCAGTCTGTGTGTTGTCTCTGTCTTAATCTCTTCTTACAAAGACACCAGTCATAAGAGCCTACCCATACAAGCTCATTTTATCCTTATCACTACTGTAAAGGCCCTGATTTCAAAGGCAGTCATATTCTGCGGTAGTGATAATCAGGACATGAATTTTGGCAGGACACAATTCATTTCATAACACCTAGAAAAGGAACCAGAAATAATTCTAGGACATCTGTTTTATAACTACCACAAGTAAATACTATTGACCATACAAAAAATACGTAGGCTGCATCTTTAGTAAACTGCCACCAGGGAAGGGTTTTTACAAGTAAATACTATTAATCATATAAAAAGTACATAGACTGCATCTTTAGCAAGTTTAAACCATAGACTGCATCTGTAGGTGAGCTCAGACCTACACATGAGAAGGAATAATAATCAAACAGCATTTAAATGAGTGGTGAGTGCTATGAGATTACTTAGATTCTCCCAGGTTAAGATAATATCCTATCTCTGTCCATTGAAAACTTACTATCTATAAAGGCAGAAGAGAGACATAGACACCTCATTATAACAAAGCCTTCCAATGATTCTCAGTGTTTGAGGAAAATGCTATGGAAACTCAGAGATGGTAACTATCTTTTCTGCGTTGTTAAGGTAATAAGTACAGGATAGGAAAGTTTTGCTGAAGAGGTGATGAGATGAGTGACCATTAGCCAAGAGAAAGTCAAATCACGCTACTCCCCACTTGCGAAGTAGTAGGGGACAAATGATTTGGGGCATGTTGAAGGTGTGATCATGAGTAGAGTTGCTAGTGTTTAGGTTGTTGGGAAGGTAAGTCTACATATCAGTAGAGTGCTTCCTGGCATTAAAAAGAAAAAAACATTTGACCATGGAAACACAAGCATAGGGCTGGATACGGGTACAGTGGAAGCTATGGGCAAGAATGAAGCAAATGCCGAAAGGTATAGATAGCACTGAGACAGAAATATTGGAAAACATGCATGTTTAGGAGTCAAGCAGAGGAAGAGAAGCCAGTGAAAGGGACTCACCACAGGGAAGGAGCAGAGACAGGGGTGCAGAGCCTGGCAGCTGTAAAAGGAAGCTAAAGGCAGAGAGAAATCACAGGAGAAACAAGTAGATGGTTGACTGTGAGCAACTGTAGTCGCTTGTTGTTTAGATGTTCAGTGCTTTGGGAAAATCAAAAAGTTCCAGATCAGGTAGAGATAAAAGCTTTAGGAGCTCAGAGGTTTAGGTGATCATGCAAGTTGGGTTTCAAGGAACAACCAGGCTAGAGCCCAGACAAGAGAGGGTTAAGGAGCAAGTGGTCTCAGAAGACATGGAAGTAGCAGGGCCAAGTCTAGTAAAATCAGCAGCACTGAAGAAAAAATGTGGACGTCCAGTCAATGGTGGAGCACAGCAAAGCAAGAAGAGAGGAAGAAGAGGCAGGACCTGGTGATCTCCTTAGAGCGGGACTCTGTGCAAGAAATGTTAATTATGCCACCTCTGTGAGTCCTCTCAACAGTACCCTATTAATCATGAGGAATCCAAAGTTCAGGGTGACATCCAAGTTTGAATAATTAGTAAACAGTAAAGTTGAGGCTCAGTTCTAAGCTGTACTTGCCAATGTTTTGCTTCTGTCTGTATTAGTGGAATTGCTAGTATTGGGAAGAAATGGATAATTAAAATATGGGGATCAGAACCTTCTCATCTCACAGAATAGCCATGGAAGGAGCTTAGAAATAGGAAATGTCCTGACACATGAAAGAAATTACTCTATCAAATTCAGTGTGTGAAGTTTTGAGAGTGAAAGTCTCCAGGAGTGTGAATTTGCAACCTCCTATACAATGTGATATGTGGTACCCAAGACAGGCCCATCATCAAAGCTGGAGAGGGGCCTCTGGGCTCCAGCGGTTGTATTCTGCTGGTCTCTGTCATCTGTTGGGGTTGCACACACACTCAAGTAGAGAGGGCCTATTTTGGTGACTTCAGATAAAATCGAGCATTAGGAAGCCCTAAAATTCTGGAGCAAAGATGCCTTAAACCTCACTTTGGCCAACCATAGCATTTTACAGGTAAATCATATGAAAACATCAGTGAACAGCAGACTTATCTTAAGTCACCAAAATGCATTTTGGTCTAATTCAAACATATGCATTGGTTTAATCACCATTTTATCACCTGCCCCCAGTTTTAACTTGGCAAGAAAGCATCATTAAACCTCCTGAAGTGTTGTTCTAATGAACAGTCTTTAGACTCTGGCTCTCAGGCTTTTGGCCTGTGGAGGTAGCAGGGCAGGGACTGACTCTTGATAGCCAAGCCTAATGTCTCATCTGGTCCTCATGGGATTCATTTCCGGGCCAGCTGCTGCATGAGCTGTTGACATGGCTTAGCAACACGAAATGGTAAGGTAGCACACAGCTCTCAGTCTTCTGCCCTGGGAAGGAGCACGCTTGTCTCTTTTTAGACATCTGACCCAAAGCAAAGTGCAAATTCAGCAGGGCTAATCAGCTGAGACTGTAGAGAAGATGACCAAGCCACTCATGAGTGTCTCTGCTGGTCACAGTAATGGGGAAACTGAGGCATACAGAGATCAGCTGTGTCACACCCTTCCTTCTGAATCCCCACTGCCTCCTGGTGACTGCAGGATAAAGTCAAAACCTCCTGCAAGGGTTACAAGCTGTAGCCTTCTCAACTGTTTTCTCAACTTTCTTTTCTCACAGTTCCTCTGTGTACCTTCCTCTCCACCATCCTAAATGTATTACCAGTCCTGACCCTCAACTCAACAGAACTTTCAGCTTCCCTGGGCATGCCATGGTGACATGGTGACACAGCATCCCAGAATGTCCTCCAAAGACCAGGAAACGCCCCCCGCCCCTTTCCTCATCTATTTCATATACACGTATGCATCCTTCACAAACCAGCTCAAATGTCACCTCCCCTCGAAGCCTCCAAGGCAGTCGGTGCCCACCTCGTGTTTCCAAAGAATAGGGAATACACTTGCCCCCTACCCCTCTTAAGCTCAGTTCTCAGCCCAGGGTAGGTAGGTTCCTGATCCATGTTTACTGTATGGATAAATGAGAAGTGAAAACTACCGTCCAGTGACCACCGACTATAGTGATACACTGTGCTAAGTACCGGGAGAAGGCAATGGCACCCCACTCCAGTGCTCTTGCCTGGAAAATCCCATGGACGGAGGAGCCTGGTGCGCTGCAGTCCATGGGGTCGCTAGGAGTCGGACACGACTGAGCGACTTCACTTTCACTTTTCACTTTCACTTTCCACTTTCATCCATTGGAGAAGGAAATGGCAACCCACTCCAGTGTTCTTGCCTGGAGAATCCCAGGGACGGGGGAGCCTGGTGGGCTGCCGTCTATGGGGTCGCAGAGTCGGACACGACTGACGTGACTTAGCAGCAGCCGCAGTGCTAAGTACCGCGCCCGAGTTCTCTCCATCGCTACATGGATGCTCTATCTAGATCATCCTGAGTGAGGAGGCAGCCCTGAGCCAGCAAGCCTTCTCTGTTCTTCTGTTGTTGCTTTCCCAGGAGCACTCAAGAATGAGGAAGATGGGGTCACATCACTGCCCAATTATGAGAGCTCACAAGATCTCCCTGAGGATCCAAGTGCATATATTAAATTGCAGGGACCTCCTCCAGCCCCCTCACTTCCCGAGGAGGTGTGTCTTTTATCAGTGAAAATGCTTCCTGACACCACCAGAACCAGTTACCCAGAGCTCCAACCCTTCTCCCCACCCTCCACAGAGGCCCTTTGTTGGTTCAAGCCTGGCGCCCCCTGCTGGCTGCAGCCTGACTCCTGCCCTCACAGGCGTGCGCATGGGCATTTCACATCCAGATGGTTCTCCAGACTCTGCCATGATCTTTCACCCCCAGTTGCCTGGCTCTCCTTGCACTCCTCAAGGCTTTGCAATTTGCCTCCTGCTTTCCGTACCAACTTAAGTCAAAAGTTCATGATTTCATTTATTGGGAGAATAAATAACCCAAATGGAGGCACACTTAAAACATTCTAAAATATCCAAATAAGATGCCCGGCAAACACAACACCTGAAAGACATTATCTAGAACGTTCCCACCTTCCTGAAGGCTGAAGAAAAGCAAAGCCTAGCCAGCGACTAGAGTGAGGTGGGAAAATTCTAATCTTACCTAACTCAGGACTCCAGGTGCCCCAAGGCTCACCAGCTACGCTGTATTCTTATGCACATTTGAAAAATTCAAAGAGCCTCAAAATCGCTGTTCTGAAATATCCATCATCATTTTAAGCAGGAGATTAAGAGATTTCGCGTTGTTAAAACACTTTAATGGAAGGGAAGAATGACACTTTTTAAATCAGCAGGAAACTGCCTTGATTTCCATTTCCAACAGCCACAGGCTTGCGGAAGGATGCAGAGACAGGCAGCCAAGGTCCCTCAGAGCTGACTGACAATTGTGGCTGTATCTAAGGACAGTCAGGCACTGCAGGCAGACACAGGGTGCACGACCTCTTTGATTTTTGTAATAGGTCACTCCCACCCAAGCTCATTGTTCTTTCACGTAAGAACATATTGGCCCAGTGGCAAGGGGTGGGGGGGCTGCATCATGTTTCAATAAGCACCACCTGAATCCATATAAGCATATGATTCTATCTAAAACTCAATAATTCACTGAACTGGCATCCTTTTAGCATCTCTGCAGTCAATGCCTCTCAGAGACCAGTGCTACAATTGAACTAGAAAATTAGAGCTTTTAGCTGGACTCCCTGGAGGTGAATATGTAAAACAGAATAATAAATGATTGTCATTTCTGTTCAGAACATAGAATTAATCAAGGCAGAAGAGGGAGTCTGAAGTCCTGTGGGAAGGACCACCATGGGTCACTGGTCACCATCATTTGCTGGCAAAGAGGTGAGCAATGGAAGAGCCTGTCTCCTTTGTTACCTGGACTGTACGGTGTATCTGTGGTTGCTTGTAACCTTTACAGAACCTACCAACAGGAAAATTATTTCCCAGTGCAGTTTTTCTTCCTGCTGAAAAATTCAAAAGCCCAGCCTCAGGCAATAGAAACACAATCAGGCCACAAACATGATGAACACACTTGTCGCTCCTTCCAGGCAGGGAGGTGGGGGTGGGGGGGGGGGGTGTTCCAGGGCCTTCGGGGAGGAACAATGGGCAAGGCAGAGGCTGAGAGCTTCCAGAAGCCTCTCTTTGACCAGATCAATTAGGTCACCAAAAGAGCATCAGTCCTGACTCCTTCAGACAGAGAAAACTTAACAGCCAGCAACAGCAGGAATGGTGATGCACAGACAGCGAGTTGTATGGTCTTTGGGCATGTCAGCTTAGGGACCTGGGGCCTCTGGTGCAAAAGCTTCATTGGGAGAATAAATAACCCAAACACAGGCACATTTAAATATTCTAAAATATCCGAATAAGATGCCCGGCACATACAACACCCAAAAGACATTATCTAGAACGTGTTTCCATCTTCCTGAAGGCTGAAGTAAAGCAAAGCCTAGCCAGAAACTAGAGTGAGGTGTGGTCCTTGGCACCTGCATGAGCTGGAAGAAAGGCAGACTCCAGCTGAGACCTACTTCATCAGAATCTTTATTTTAACAAGACCACTGGGTAATTCCTATACATAGTGAATGGTGGTTTAGCACTCATTTTGAGCAGTGTTTCCTGGTCTTTGAGAGACATTTTACAGCTCTCCTCATTTTGGGTTGGCCAGAAAGTTCATTTGGGCTTTTTTGTAGGACCTTACAGAATACCCTAACGAACTTTTGGGCCAACTCAGTATTTTCCTGCTGCTGCTAAGTCTCTTCAGTAGTGTCCGACTCTGTGCGACCCCATAGACAGCAGCCCACCAGGCTTCCCCATCCCTGGGATTCTCCAGGCAAGAACACTGGAGTGGGTTGCCATTTCCTTCTCCAATGCATGAAAGTGAAAAGTGAAAGTGAAGTCGCTCAGTCGTGTCTGACTCTTCGTGACCCCATGGACTGCAGCCCACCAGGCTCCTCCATCCTTGGGACTTTCCAGGCAAGAGTACTGGAGTGGGGTGCCATCGTCTTCTCTGAGTATTTTCCTAGATGAGTCCTTATCAAGGCAGGAAAAGGTGTGCTTTTGCGCTACAAATAATAAGTATGTGTTGTGAAGAAGCCTCTGTTCTCCTGGGCTTTCTGACTGGCCATGAACCCATATAAACACAGGGGCATATAGGTCAGTGTCATAGGGAAGAGGTGACCCTACTCCCTAGTCCATCAAGAATAATGTCCTAGAAAAGGGACCTGACTGGTAACTGAGTATAAGAGGCAGAGGGGGAATCATCTTTAGAGGGAGGCTCCTACATGGGAATTTTCAGAGCATCTGATGGAAGGGGTTTGTGTCTGCAGGAAGGACCCTGCAGTGGATGGTAGGTGGAAAGTTCTCCCAGGGGAACAGCAGGAAGAAGAAAAAATAAATAAGTAAACCTGTATTTCTAACCTTGGGTCTCTGCCTTTCCCCTGCTCTCAAACTCTTGTTCTGTACCCACCCCCAACCCTGTCCCCACCCCATTCCACTCTCACTTCCCAGGCCCCTCCCTCAGACTCAGCCTTCTCATAGACCAAAGCTCCCACCAGTCCCACAGTTTCTGTCTGCTGTGCTGTGCCCCAACCACTTCCTTTCTCAAAGCCCATCACAACCTCCACCCCCTCTCCTGAGGGATAGCACTCCTAAATCAAGGAAAAGATATGGGGAAGGCCTATTTATTATTTATTTTTACTTTTACCTGGGGTTTCTTTTTCTTTTTTGAACTTTTTATTTTGTATTGGGGTACAGCCAATTAACAACATTGTGGTAATTTCAGATGAGCAGCTAAGGGACTCGGCATACATATACATACATCCATTCTCCCCCAAACCCTCCCCTCCCATCAAGGCTGCCACGTAACATTGAGCAGAGTTCCATGTGCTATACAGTAGGTCCTTGTTGGTTATCCAATTTAAATATAGCAGTGTGTACATGTCCATCCCAGACTCTCTAACTATTGGAGAAGGCCTGTTTAAAATTAAAGAACACCCCTGACACTTCCCAAGTCTGCCCTCCCTTCCCCACTTCACTACCACCCCACCCTTCCCTGCCCTTAATAAGCTTGTAAGCGCTACCAAAGTTGAACTGAAGGAAGGACTGGGCCTGGAAAGAAGGTGGAAGAGCCAGAGCTGGCTCTGCAGGCCCAGACTCCAAGGGAAGAGGGTCCCTGGGAAGAAGAGAGTGCTCCTGCCCAGTAAGCCGACTTTCTCTGGGATACACCCACAAGTGGCTTCTAAACTCTTTACTTAAATATTTGTGTTATTACATGCTCAGGCCTGGCAGGAACAAGGGCTGTAGGGTTATCATTATAGACTTATATAAGCCAAATATGCTCCCACTCTTCTAAAGCCTTGCTGCTCTGAACAGCATTTGGGATCACATACACTGGGGTTTGAGCCCCAGCTTCACCCTTGATGAGTTTTGCAACTTCAAGCAAGTTGCTCAACTTCACTGTGTCCTTAATTTCTCTTCTGTGAAATGGGGACTAATAATAATGATCTTATACAGTTACATTTTAATAAGCAAAATAACAATATACATTCTCTAGCATATGGGAAGTCAGTAAGATTATTTTATTCCATTAATTATATCAAAAGAATAACAACTCTGAACATATGTCCTGTACACTGGAAGTTGTTTCCTAACCTCAAATGGTTTTCAAGTAACTAAAGGCTAAAATTTGAACTTGAAAATTTATTGGTTGAATGGTAAGACATTAAGAATTTATTGGTTGAATGGTTGACAATGACTTCAGACTTTGGAGACAATGTTTTTATCAATACAAACTTTGATTACAGTAGAAACATCACAAGAATAAACTGGTTGAAGTGGGAGAAGAGATAGAAGCAGAAGCTCTTGTGACATTGTTTTTCATGAAATGCTTCCAGCACAATGAGAACCAAAGGCAATCCAATACTAACATCATGAAATTGCAATAGCATCATACATCTTCCTCTCTTTGCATGTCTATTATCAGAGCTAAGCATCTTTCTTATAAGGCAATATCTCATTAAAGCATTTGCTGATTTCAACTCCTTAGTACTAAATGCAGTTTTTGGGTAATGCAAACATAACTTTTGAAATGCAAACATATGTTCATTTACTAGTAATCCTGAATGCATTAAAATGGAATCTATGTGCTTTTATTAGCACCTTTGGGAATTCTATTCTTAACATTTAGATAAATCATCTGCCAGCTACAGTATTTATCAGTACTTAGACTTCAGTCATGATCAATACATAGGCTCAAATATTCACAAATAAATGTATGCTTTACAATAAATGATAAACAGTCAGATCTAAAAATAAACCATTATATTTGTGCATTCTCAAAATGAATAAAATGTGACAGCTGAAAAGTATATTCTGAAAACCATATATCTCAAAAACAACCCAAGTTTCAAACATCATTCTTCAGTGCATTCAGTTCAATATCAAGAAAAGCCATGCCAAGAGAGTCCAATTTTGGAGAGCTTTCACCTGAGGGGTAACAAGGTCGGTCTGAAAAGAACTCAGATGCATTTTCCACCATAGTGCTCACTGTTGCCAATATGACAGCAACATGTTCGAATTTAAGGGGAGGAATTACACAGAAAGAGAACAGGAGAGTAAGTGCATCTAAGGGTTTCTTCAAACCAACACTATGTCACCAGCAGCTATTCTCTCCAGGGACACAGGAGACAGACAGACGTTCTCAGCCTGCTTACTAAACGGGAAGCACTAACAATGGAGCTTGCTGTCTTAGACTCTTGTGTTCACACCTGCCTGTCTCCAGGGGCTGAGTAACTCCTGAGGGAGGGACCCTTCCTCTTCTTAAGAACACTGTACTTTGTGTATGAAAATCAACATCTTCCAAAGGAGCTCTCATCTGTACTGCGTGTGCCTTGCGATGCCTTGGGCTAGAGTGCTCACTACTAGATGGAGAAAAAGATACTGAAGAGTACCTCTGGGAGATTTCTGGCAACCCATTTAGAATCTGCGAACCACAAATATTCACTAAATACCTAGTGTCTAAAATGAAACTCGGAGCTGTGGGGAGACAAAGAATTAGAGCTCACTCACTGCCCATGGGGAATGCATAAACCAGGAACTGATGGGTTCTCCCTCTTTAAATTTGTACGATCAAAGAGAATTTCTAAATATTTCTCCAAGTGGGCTGAGTAACTGTGTCCTTGTCCAAATGTGACAGAGACCATTCCATTAGCCACCTTGGCAACAAAAATACTGCTAATAGTCACCATTAATTAAGCCTCTACCATTTTAGTTCCTTCCTGGAAGAGAATACCATGACATCATACAAATGTAATTCTGCTACTTCTTCAGAGGTGGGGGTGGAGGGTGCCAGCCCTGAGCAAAGCAGAGGCAATGTCACCAAAGGCTCTCCATCAGCAAGGCTTGGACACACTCTCTGAGCTCCCTGTCCTCTGACTGATCTGAAGGCTTCTGACCACTTCACATAATCACCCCCTGTGATTATGTTCTGAAATCCACGTGCTATTGTTGGACAAGGAGGGGCTTCAAAGATTATCTGTGGTCAGCATCCTTCCAGGGACAGCTAATGATGAAGGCATCAGCAGTCACTATGAACTGAAGATTCATTTCATTCAGAATCCTACAGCTTTGTGTGCAGGTCTGAGCACGGGCTATCTCTGAGTAATAAGCACCTCTTGTTTTACGTTTGCAGGTTCACCATACAGATCACCTGGAGGACGTGCTCAGCACTGAACGGAGATTCCTTGGATGCACAGCCAGTGAGTGTAATGTCCTAGAGGCCTGGCTTTGGGGCCTTGGATTCAACAATCCTTTCTTCCAGTTCTCAGTCTGAAACTCACCTAATCCACCACTGATGTATTTGACTTGAAAGCCTAGGGAATCAGGTTTTGCCTCTGTGTTAAACTGCATAACATCGTCTCTGGTAGGATTTAGTAGACATGCAATACATTTGATGGATCTGTGTTCTAAGTTTGAAAGAAACTTTCAAAAGCAATTAGTTTAACCTTTCATTTTACTTATGGGAAATGGAGGCCTAGAAACAGGGAGTGACTTAGTGACATAGTTATCAGATCACCCAAAACCCTGAATCCTAGTCTAGGGCCCTTTCCACTATCCAATTACTAAGAAGCCAGTGATCCATAAAGACCTGGCAGAAACAGTAATATAAGCAGGGTGCCATGAGGACAACAGTGGCTAGAAGCCACTCTGTTTCTAATATGAATGCTTTAATTTAGAAATTGGAGACTCACAGAGAGACCCGTGCAACCGCCCACTACGTCCCTTGAGAAATTTGGCCTCTCCTCCTCTGCCATTTCCCAAATGTCATGTGAATGTCACTCCTTGGCAAACTCTTCCCCAAAATCCTAGGAGCAAGAGAAAACTATGCAGTCTGGCTCAGCTACTTTGGAAGAAAGTAGCGATGCATTGATAACAGACAACCTCATATTTGTGGATCTACTGGTGTTAAAAACTATGTGATGGGGCAGGAAGGCTATGACTATATGAGCAACGGGGACTGCTGAGCTGTCAACCAATTAAGCAGAGAAGTGACAGATTAGAATGAGTCTTTTCTGAGTCATCTCTCTCTCTTTTTTTCCAAATAACTGCTTCTACCCAAATTACTCGGGAAGTGTTATCCCACCCAGTATAGATCATGTTCAAGGAGGGGAAAAAGAGTCATTTCAGAAGTTAGAGGCTACAGTAGGTGCTTATGCTCTGACAGGTGCCCTCCCACAGGAAAAAAGGGCTGGGATACGGGGTAGGGGCTGATGACTGGAAGGGAACACACTGGGAGATCTAGGAGCAAAGCAGGAGGGGCCCAGGGCTCAGATGCAAACTGATCCCAAGCTCACCCAGCCTAAACAGCTAACATCTGCTAATCAGTTCAGTGATGTGACATGTTGAGGCTTGTTCCTCATGAAAAACAAAACCAAATCAAAGGACAGATTTTTTTTTTATCTTACAAATTTGCCAGATGTTAGGTTTTTATGTGTATCTTATAATAATTCATTTACTCTCTAACTATTGAGCACCTGCTACATTCTAGGTCCTGCACTATTTAGTAGAAAATGAACTGATAAGTGAGACAAAATCTCTGCTTTCCTGGAGCTAGTAATCTAACTTGGAGACACACTTAACAGACAAGCCACTGCTATAAAGCGCACTAGGTGCTATAACCAAGGAAAAGGACAGTGGAAAAGAGGAAAGAGTAAGTGTACAGCTCCCTCTCAGAGCGATGAGCTTTGTAGAGGCGCAAGTGTTGAATAATCTTGCAAAATGAATAGGCACTTAACAGGCAATGGAGTGTGTGTTGTGTGTGCAGGTTCAGGGGTTCTAGACAACAGCAAGTCTTAGCCAGTTGTGTCCAACTCTGTGACCCCATGGACTATAGCCTGCCAGACTCCTCTGTCCATGGGGATTCTCCAGGCAAGAATACTGGAGTTGGTTGCCATTTCCTTCTCTAAACAATGGGAGGATATGTGCAAAAGCAGACAGACACCATGTAATGGCTAAATTTAATGAGTCAATTAAGCCAGGCTATAGTACATCACATACTAGTTAGGTGGTGGTGAAAATAGTCTGCAAATGTGTTTAACATCACAATCAGCTGAGTTTACGTAAGAGCAGTTACCTCCCATTCTGTAGGTGGGCCTCATTCAATCAACTGAAGGCTTTAAAAACAAAATCTGCTTCTGGAGAGAAAGGAATTCAGCCTTAAACTGTAACAGAAATCTTGCCCGAGTCTCCAACCTGCCCTGTAGATCTCAGACTTGCCAGCATGGAGAATCACATGAGCATATCCTTCAAATAAATCTAGGAACATATATCCCATTGGTTTTATATCTCTGGAGAACCCTGATGGACACACACAGATCCATGAGGTGCCCAGGCAAGAAGAGGAAAGCCACTGTGGCAAGTGTTCAGACAGTGGTGGGATATGGAGCCATAAGGGAGGATGCCACAGTTGTGAAAAGCCTTGCATGCTAAACTCAGGAATTGGGATTTTATACAAAAAGTGAATAGGGTCCATTGAAGGACTTTAGGCAAGGACCACCAAGTCTATTAGAAAAACTCTCTGGGGCCCTTCAAATAGAGGACGGATGGGTTGGGGCAGAGTTAGTAGCTACAGAAGAATGGCCTTGTGGACACTACATCCTTGTCAGTCTGGGCCCAAGGATTTAGCCCCTACTCAGAAGGCAATGGCACCCCACTCCGGTACTCTTGCCTGGAAAATCCCATGGACAGAGGAGCCTGGTAGGCTGCAGTCCATGGGGCCGCTAAGAGTCGGACACGACTGTGCGACTTCACTTTCACTTTTCACTTTCATGCACTGGAGAAGGAAATGGCAACCCACTCCAGTGTTCTTGCCTGGAGAATCCCAGGGATGGGGCAGCCTGGTGGGCTACCGTCTATGGGGTCACACAGAGTTGGACACGACTGAGGTGATTTAGCAGCAGCAGCAGCAGATCATGAACACCTTATTGCTAAATTCAGACTTAAATTGAAGAAAGTAGGGAAAACCACTAGACCATTCAGGAATGACCTAAATCAAATCCCTTATGATTATATGGTGGAAGTGAGAAATAGATTTAAGGGCCTAGATCTGATAGATAGAGTGCCTGATGAACTATGGACGGAGATTCATGACCTTGTACAGGAGACAGGGATCAAGACCATCCCCATGGAAAAGAAATGCAAAAAAGCAAAATGGCTGCCTGGGGAGGACTTACAAAGAGCTGTGAAAAGAAGAGAAGCCAAAAGCAAGGGAGAAAAGGAAAGATACAAGCATCTGAATGCAGAGTTCTAAAGAATAGCAAGAAGAGATAAGAAAGCCTTCTTCAGCGATCAGTGCAGAGAAATAGAGGAAAACAACAGAATGGGAAAGACTAGAGATCTCTCCAAGAAAATTAGAGATACCAAGGGAACATTTCATGCAAAGATGGGCTTGATAAAGGACAGAAATGGTATGGACCTAACAGAAGCAGAAGATATTAAGAAGAGGTGGCAAGAATACACAGAAGAACTGTACAAAAAAGATCTTCACGACCCAGATAATCATGATGGTGTGATCACTCACCTAGAGCCAGACATCCTGGAATGTGAAGTCAAGTGGGCCTTAAAAAGCATCACTACGAACAAAGCTAGTGGAGATGATGGAATTCCAGTTGAGCTATTTCAAATCCTGAAAAATGATGCTACGAAAGTGCTGCACTCAATATGCTAGCAAATTTGGAAAACTCAGCAGTGGCCACAGGACTGGAAAACATCAGTTTTCATTCCAATCCCAAAGAAAGCCAATGCCAAAGAAAGCTCAAACTACTGCACAATTGTACTCATCTCACACGCTAGTAAAGTAATGCTCAAAATTCTTCAAGCTAGGCTTCAGCAATACACGAACCATGAACTTCCAGATGTTCAAGCTGGTTTTAGAAAAGGCAGAGGAATGAGGGATCAAATTGCCAACATCCACTGGATCATCAAAAAAGCAAGAGAATTTCAGAAAAACATCTATTTCTGCTTTATTGACTATGCCAAAGCCTTTGACTGTGTGGATCACAATAAACTGTGGAAAATTCTGAAAGAGATGGGAATACCCGACCACCTGACCTGCCTCATGAGAAACCTATATGTAGGTCAGGAAGCAACAGTTAGAACTGGACATGGAACAACAGACTGGTTCCAAATAGGAAAAGGAGTACGTCAAGGCTGTATATTGTCACCCTGCTTATTTAACTTATATGCAGAGTACATCATGAGAAACGGTGGGCTGGAAGAAGCACAAGCCAGAATCAAGATTGCTGGGAGAAATATCAATAACCTCAGATATGCAGATGACACCGCTCTTATGGCAGAAAATGAAGAGGAACTAAAAAGCCTCTTGATGAAAGTGAAAGAGGAGAGTGAAAAAGTTGGCTTAAAGCTCAACATTCAGAAAATGAAGATCATGGCATCTGGTCCCATCACTTCATGGCAAATAGGTGGGGAAACAGTGGAAACAGTGGCTGACTTTATTTTTGAGGACTCCAAAATCACTGCAGATGGTGATTGCAGCCATGAAATTAAAAGATGCTTACTCCTTGGAAGGAAAGTAATGACCAACCTAGATAGCATATTCAAAAGCAAAAACATTTCTTTGCCAGCAAAGGTCCATCTAGTCAAGGCTATGGTTTTTCCAGTGGTCATGTATGGATGTGAGAGTTGGACTATAAAGAAAGCTGAGTGCCGAAGAATTGATGCTTTTGAACTGTGGTGTTGGAGAGAGTGCTCTTGAGAGTCCCTTGGACTGCAAGGAGATCCAACCATTCCATTCTAAAGGAGATCAGCCCTGGGTGTTCTTTGGAAGGACTGATGCTAAAGCTGAAACTCTAATATTTTGGCCACCTCATCGGAAGAGTTGACTCATTGGAAAAGACCCTGATGCTGGGAGGGATTGGGGACAGGAGGAGAAGGGACGACAGAGGATGAGATGGCTGGATGGCATCACCGACTCGATGGACGTGAGTTTGAGTGAACTCCAGGAGTTGGTGATGGACAGGGAGTCCTGGGGTGCTGCAGTTCATGGGCTCACAAAGAGTCAGACACGACTGAGTGACTGAACTGAACTGAACTGATCACTCCTTTGTGTCTATTTAACTGGGTCTCTGTAGCCTCTTCACTGTGTTTCGCAGGGTGTGCTAGGTGAGGTATCTGAGAAAGTCAGGCTGTGCTGGTCACCAGAATTTCAAGTCATCTACCCCTATAAAGGGCCTCAGTGAAAAACCCATGAACACAGATACTCTGCCCATCACCTGCTCCCAGACCCATCAGCATTGCAATTGTCACCACCCTGACTGACACCCTTGGAAATTCATCACCATGCCACATTTGGCAGTTGAATCAACAGGCACCTTTTATTTATTTATGAGCTGAGCACTGGGGAGCACTGAAGCTCCATCGCCAGATCTATAGGGCTGTTGATTTTGAGAGAGAGGCATATTTATTCAAAACCATCCTCAGCTGCGTGAGACCTTTACATATTTGTAAGTAAATAGACTGGGATTATGCATGCTTCCTGTGCAGACGCCCATTCACTGCCTTCCCTAAAGGCTGTGGGCAGCTCCACCAGGGAGAAGGTTCCAGCCAGTCAGCAGAGCCGCATTTATCACCAGGTGATTTGTTTACTGCCTTTGACCTGAAGGACTCCCAGCTGCATTGTAAAAGAATCGCTAATCTGCCAGAAAAAAATGTGGCCACCTTCCTGCTTCTGCTCAGGAGACAAGTCCCTAGGAGGTAGCACCAGTGGTTGGGCAGGGAGGGAATTCAGTACCTACCCCTGAAACAGCATCACAGAGGACCACCCCAGCCTGACTTGACCATTAACCCAGCTTCCTCAGTGCTGTGTGCTCCCAACTCAGAGGAGACCCCAAATCTAAAGTGTTTCCTCTTGATTCCCCAAAGCATAACAGGATGTCTTTCTTCACTCTGGGGCTCTTAAAAGGGGGTGGGGCCAAGTTAATGAGATTTAGGTGCCTGAAATGCTATGAAGGACACTTAAAATCAGATTATGAAGCCTGAGAACATTCAAAGTGCTTTTGGCCTATGCTTTTCTTCACTTTATCTCTTTAGGGAGGGCTTTTATAGTTCTCTTAAGGATTAAGTAAACTAGTTAAAATCTAAACCATTTTTTCAGACAAATCAAAGCTGCTGGATTGTTTGAAAAAGTCTGCCTGACTGGTAGAGAAGGGGAAAGCATGACAGGGTGACAGAGGTGCCCCCAAAGATTTGAGTGCCTGGTTTCACCACAGATGTTTACAGGCCCACCTCCATTAGCCCCTCTAATCACTAGGGAGAGAGGTGGGGGGTCTCAAATACAAGGTGGGCTTTAAATAGGAGACATTTTTGCAGAGATCTAATCTGTGGTTATGGAGAAGGCAATGGCACCCCACTCCAGTACTCTTGCCTGGAAAACCCCATGTATGGAGGAACCTGGTAGGCTGCAGTCCATGAGGTCACGAAGAGTCAGACATGACTGAGTGACTTTACTTTCACTTTTCACTTTCATCCATTGGAGAAGGAAATGGCAACCCACTCCAGTGTTCTTGCCTGGAGAATCCCAGGGACGGGGGAGCCTGGTGGGCTGCCGTCTATGGGGTCGCACAGAGTCGGACATGACTGAAGCGACTTAGCAGCAGCAGCAGCAATCTGTGGTTAACAATTTGAAGCTTTGCTCTTGTCCAGCAAACATAAAAACCACGACTCATTAAAATGGAGTATAAGGTGGAAGTAGGCTGCCCAGGATCCTGTGTGACCCTGAAAACACTGGAAAACAGCACTGAGGCCCAATATTTTTCAAAGAGAAGAGAAATGTAGGGCAGGACAGAGACCTGCAAACTCTGCCTCTTGCTCTTCAAAGCCCAAGATTTACAGCCTAAGTTTCAGTCCAAGGCTTACTGGTGGGAAAGGTATTGGCTGTTGGGTGGGTGTTGGCCGTTGGGTTCTGTTGTAATAAGCCTTTCTACACTGTTAGTGTGAACTAAAAGCAGCACATGAGTGATGCTGGGTGATGCTTGACAAGCGTGCTGCCGGCTTCTAGTACTTTGTCTTAGAGACGTCATTCTCTCCTCTGCTCTAACCTCCACTGCTCCACTATTGATCCTTTCCCAGGCACAATCTCTGCTTGGACCATGAGCCCAGAGAATACAAAAGCATAATTGATACATATACCGCTCTGCCCGAGAAGAAGAGGGACCTCCTGTCCTCCGCACCACTTGCACCTCTGCTCAATAAGCTACTTATGTGGCACTTAGTTATAAGTGTCTGTGGTCAGAGGCTGTCACATACATTTAAGTGTACAGATGTCACAGTCTGCATTTTCAAAGGACCATTTTAAAATGGTGCAAAAATCTGCAAAAGCAAAATATTTTGAAGATGGGTCACAAATAATGCAAATGTTATGGTACTTTTTGTAAATATAATTAACTCGAGGACCCTCTATAAAGTGCATGTGTGACATAGACATTTGAGGGTTGTTTGTTTTTTTTTTCTCTCTCTTATTTTTTTTGTAACAGAAAAAAATGCAAACTACTTATCATGAGGTTTCCACACTGTGACATTCCCAGAGAATAGTTAACATTACTTAAAGTTGCTTATGACCCCTACAAAGGCAAGGTCAAAAGAGTTGATTCAGTAAGAAAAGAGTTTCAGAAAGAGTAAGTTGCCACTCCATCTTAGGACTGTTGCTCTACCTAAAAATAAATAAGTAAGAGATGGTGTGATTTAGAGGACAAAGCACTCTAAGTCGAGGCACTTTCATCCTCACTAAACTCTGGACCCACTCGACCCCGGCCATTGGCTATAGTTTATTCATCCAATATTGAGGAAGTTGTGCCAGAATATTATTTGAAGAGCAGAGTGTTAGGAAAAGAGGTTTTTAAGCAGGTAAACTCTAAGGAATGAGCAGCAATGGCTGGAGGAGACACCTGCATGAGACCCATTTCTTGGCAGTTATTGCTGAAAACTAGAAAGCTCTGACTTGACTTTAGTTGGTAGCAATGGGCATACTGTGAGCAGTGCCCCAGAGCAACAAGGGTTAGAAGTCTGAATATGGCTAGAGATGGCCAAGACACAGAGAAGCTCTGGCCAGCAACAGCAGATGGGTCTTATCACCTGATTGGTAATCACTGCTACTGCTATGAGTTGCTCTGGAAGGATGGCTAAAATGCAAGCAAAAGGGACAACTTAGTGGCTATTTCACTGAATATTTGCTAAGCATCTGTGGCATCTTTTAAGGAGGATATTAAGATAAATAAGTTATTGCCCTACCCTTGAGTTGGCCCCAATCTACAAAGGAAGGCTGACACACATGTAAGCTATTACACAGAGACAATAAAGTATGACAGTGTCCCGAGTGATGGAAAATCATCGCTCTATGTGGAAAGAGTTTGAAGATAGATGACGCTGGTATGGGTTGATGAGTCAGACTTTGATTTTGTGTAAAGGAGGGCAACACAGAATTTTAGAGCTCTGCATTTATATACAATTGCTCTGGCAGTGTCTACAATGGTTTGATACAAGGAATATGTATTTGACATAGGCAGGACTGGTAGGAGGCTATGGTTATTACAGCAGACAAGGAAAAAGCAGTGGAAAGTATGGTGAAAGTCTGGAAGGAATAAAGAGGTGGGTGCCAGAATCTTTAAGAAGAAAGGCAATTCTGCAAGAACTTGGTGAGTTCTATAGCTGATCTTTAAGGAAAACTTGGATAACATGTTTTCAGCACAGACTGGGGATATGCAAGGCGAGGTATCCAGTAGAAAACTGGATCAAAGGGATAAAACTCAGGAAGATGGCCTGTTTTGAAGATGAGGATTTTGGAGCCCTCAGTCTACAGGCATTGTTTGAAACTCTGGAAGATCAAACAACACGCCTTGCTCATGGCAAGCCCTAAAGCCCAACACTGGAACAGCAGCTCCAGGAGATCAAGTCCCTGCTCTTCCTTCTCCCTGTAACATGTAAATTAAAACTCTGGGCCCCATGGTAGGGGGGTAGACAGAACCATATTCCCCTCAAAGCTACCCACATCCTAGTCCCCAGAACCTGTGTTAGATTATGCGCAAAGGGTAATTAAGGTTGCTAATCAGCTGACCTTAAAACTATCCTGAATTAGTTGAGTGAGACTAATATAATCTTTATAAGTGGAAGATCTTTATAAGTGGAAGAAAGAAACCGATCAGGTCAGAACCAGAGAGATGTCACTGTAAAGACTTAGCCCAAACTCAGTGACTTTGAAAAGGGAGGAAGGGACCAGAAGCCAAGAAATGCAAGTGGCCTCTAGAAACTAGAAAAGGCAAAAAAAAAAAAAAAGTTCTCCCCTGTAGCCTCCAGAAGAAACTCAACCCCACCAATATCATGGCTCAGTGAGATTCAGTCAGGACTGCCGACCTCTAGAACTCTAACTCTTTCTCACCTTTTTCCCCTAGGCCTTACTGTCTTTCCACACCTTACTGGCAACCCACTCCAGTGTTCTTGCCTGGAGAATCCCAGGGACGGTGGAGCCTGGCGAGCTGCTGTCTATGGGGTTGCACAGAGTTGGACACGACTGAAGCGACTCAGCAGCAGCAGATTTACAATGTTGTGTTGGTTCCAGGTGTACAGCAAAGTGACTCAGTCACACATGTACATACATCCACTCTTTCACATTCCCCAACCATCAGGGCCGCTCTCATCCCCTCCGTCCCCTCCACCCTCACCTTTGCCTCCAAGGCCCAACATAGACACCACCCCCCAACCACCCACTGGACCCCTTCCTGAGCCTCAGGGGCTCTTCCACTTCTCCAGACCCCTCATGGATGGTGCACTCCCCTCATTTGGGACTTTGTGTGACTGGCTGCTAATGCAATTTGCTGGCCAGGATCCTTTGCCCAACTGCACAGTTCAGAATATGCTAAAGGATTTCCTTTGCTTCTTTGACACTGATCCTCTCCCAGTCTTCATCTGCTCAACCGTCAACCCCTCATCCCTAACACACACACACAAGGCAATGTATCTGCCAGGCCACACAGCATAAGACTGGCCACACCGATGTAAGTTTGTTATACATTTGATTGATACATATGAAAGAGAAGTAGTAGTGGTAGTGAGTTCAGTTCAGTCACTCAGTTGTGTCTGACTTTTTGCAACCTCATCGACTGCAGCATCCCAGGTTCTCTGTCCATCACCAACTCCCAGAGCTTTCTCAAACTCTTACCCACACAGTTGGTGATGGCATCCAAGCATCTTATCCTCTGTTGTCCCCTTCTCCTCCCGCCTTCAATCTTTCCCAGCATCAGGATCTTTTCCAGTGAGTCAGTTCTTCATATCAGGTGGCCAAAGTATTGGAGTTTCAGCTTCAGCATCAGTCCTTCCAATGAATATTCAGGACTGATTTCCTTTAGGATGGATTGATTGGATCTCCTTGCTGTCCAAGGGACTCTCAAGAGTCTTCTCCAACACCACAGTTCAAAAGCATCAGTTCTTCGGTGCTCGGCTTTCTTTATGTTCCAACTCTCACATCCATACGTGACCACTGGAAAAGCCATAGGTTTGACTAGAGAGTGGTAGTGCACTTAATCTCAAAACAAGGGGAAGGAGCTGGGGTTGCAGTACACATATTTCTGTGGTATGTGATAAAACTCTCCTGCTTCTAACGCCTGGGCTCTAAGAAAGCTGCCGCTGCTGCTGCCCTACACAGAAATCTCTTTCGGGTTTTGCTGTAGAATGATCACATAAGCAGCAAACTCTAAAACTCATCTGGCACCAGAGCCAGAGCAGTTAACACATGGTGCTCTCAGGTCTGCCCCTCTCCACTTCTTAGCCACAGTCCTGGTCCTTCCAGCTAAACTGCCTCTCAATAATATGTGACATAAACTTTCAGGTACTTGGTTCCCTGTTTAACAGCAAAACAAATAATGGTCTTAATTGCTCATAAAACACCTAGAAGATTTTGGAAGGAAAAGCTAAGGAGACAGGAAGAGTCAAGCTACTCTGGCTTTTCCTGTCAGGAAAAAGAGCCACACTGGCTCATCGCAGGTGACCCCTGATTTTTCCTTTATCTTTCTTACCTTTTCATTTTGCTGGTTATAGCTGCAGGGGTGACAGAACAGAGAATACCACTTAGTGAGCTGTTATTGGCCTGAAACTGTCTTATTGCTTTGTGGAAAGAAATTGCAGGAAGAATTTTTAGATATTGATATCTGTTTGTCAGAGAAAGTACAGTCATTCATAGAGGGTTTCTGACAGGCCAATTTTGCAGAGAGATTCACCCACCTGGAATCTTCACTTTCTTATTTTCAGATGTCTGGCTTCACCCAGATTCATAAGAAGGGCCTAGAATCTTTGACCATCTTCTCCTGCAGACCTACTATGCCCCAAATCTGGGGACACTATGGCCATTGGTTCTAGGTCCGTGTAATCACTCATTCTCCCATTTATCTCGTTTGTAAATGGGAACTTGGCTGATTTTATTATTCTGCATTATTAAGCATTGTGTTTCCAGATGGTCTGCAGAGCAGGTCTGAGCTGGGAGTGTGTGTCGTCGGGCCTCAGCTAATCTATCACTGGGGGCACATGTTCTGCAGGCGTCACTTTCAATAACTGGTCTGTGTTTTTCCAAATGGATTTACATTTTTATGTGCAACTGATGACTTCTCTGGAGACACATACTATGAACGTCTGGCTCACTATTATTACATGTACAAGTCATAAAGCTATGTAATAAGACTCATAAAAACATGCAAATAGTCCTTTTCCAGGGAGAAAAGGAACATGATCAGCCCTAAAATCAGAAGCTTTGCAAAGCTGATTGCTCTACTGGGAAATGACAGGAAGGAAGATGAAACTTCCTCTGGGACGTCCATTCCTAAATAGTAGATAGATAGATAGGCAGCTGGATAGATAGATTATGTTAGATAGATAGGCAGATAGACAGACAGACAAGACAGATAAAGCCCAATAACTCAAGAATTTTGTGAGGCTAGGAAGCCATCTCCAGCAGTCAGGAGAAAAGGGGGGAGGATCCTATATTGTCCTGTTCCAGGCTGGAATGGCCTCTTGCCCCCCACCATGGAAGGGGAAGCCTCTGGGAAGCCCACTGTTCATACTCTCCACCTCAGGAATTCAACGGGAGTCCCAGGTCTCCATTGACAATTCTTTCTTTCAGTCCTCCAGCCCACAGTGGCCCTGCCCCACTAAGCCTTCTGACTTATCACACTCAGCTCTTGGTTTTATAATCAGCCTGTGTTTTTCTTGGGGAAGTCACATGACTATTTCCTCAAACAGATTTCAAGCTCTTCAAGAACACACACTTCTTCCTCACCGCCCCCTGCCCCCCACCACCATCACACACCCTGCATCCTCCAGCATTCATCCAAGAGTTGCTACCATCAGCAGACACTCAGTAAGAGCGGCACGCTTTCGGTGTTCAGAGGATGTTCACAATGGAGTCTCTGCAGCACTTCATGCCACCTTCAATCCATTCTTCACACTGTAGATACGGTGAATTTTTAAATGTAAATCTAATCACATCACCCCCCAGTCTAATAGCTTCGCCTGGCAAAGCTCTCCTAAGTCCTGCTGAGCCTAGCTCCTGCTCCTCCCAGCTCACTTTTTAGATCTCTCTGTCACAGCTCTCCCTGCTCCAAACACACAGAGCTGTTTCACTTCCCCACACGCCAGGATTCCTCCTACTTCAGACAAGTTAGTCAAGCTATTCCTTCTGTCCCTCTTCTTTGAATAGTTAGCATCTACCAAGTGATCTACCCATCATTCCACTCTCAATTAAAATACCCCTTCTCTCTGGAGTTCTTCCCTGATCCTCTAAATCACTTTAAACCCTTCTATTCTGATCCTTGTAACTGTCTCAACCTTGTAACTGAGCAACAACAAGGAAGCTGGAAGAGCTTAAGACAGGGGAGTGGTGCATGGGGCTGAGACACTGCTGAGAGCTGGTCTTTCTGAAATCCCCGCTCCCTTGGTGGTGCTATTCCCACACTTCCCTGGACTTCCTGCTCTCCTTCTGACCTCTCCAGCCTCCTTCACGGGCTCAGTGACCTCGGTCACCTTGTATATGGTAATGATCTATTCTTGAAGCTCAGTTTCTCATTTTGCCCTCAGACCTACATGCACAGCTACCTCCTGCACAGTGGTTCTCCCACAGATACCTTGGTTCATGTAAAAATTTTCATTTTCCACTCTCAAACAAGATAGACCAAAACCCTTCTGCTCCCCTTTCCTCTCTCCCCTTTCCTCTCCTTTCATAGTGGAATGAAACCACTGTGGGTACTTTGTGATTCAAGCCAGCCAATCCTGTGTCATCCCCTGACCACGTCTCAATCCTTGCCACCAATTCACCACTGAGTCTTGCTGACACGCCTCCTAAGTGTCTCTCAGATCTGCCCCATCCCTGCTAGGCCCACTGCCACGATTCAGCTCCACAGCAGCATCTTTCACCTGAACACCTGCCACAGCTTCCTATCTAGTCACCCTGCCCCCATGTAATTACCAACCAATTTCCACATTGCAGCCAGAGTGATATTCCTAAAATTAAAATCAGATCATGCCACTTCCCGGTCCAACCCATCACTGACTGTCCATGGCTCTCCATATTAAATCCAATAGCACAACACAGCTTTCTCATTCCCCTTCCTCCCATCAGATTCTGCAGTCCCACACCCCAAACCACTTGCTTTCTCAGCATGACTTTTGTCCTTTCTTAATTTTCCATACATTCCTCCCTTGGCCTGTTCATTCATACTTGATCTTCAGATGTGAACACAGATAATCACTTTTTCTGCAACGATTTCCTGATTCTGCCTGGATTGGGGCAGTCGTTCCTCCTCTGTGTTCTCACAGCAACCAGCTACCTGCATTACCACCATGCCTACTCCGGGAGTTCCCACTGTTCTGATTTCTGCTTGTGCTCCTGTGCTCTCATACCCTCCCCTTTTTGCTACTAATTATTGAATCCATGTTGTTTTGGACTTACACCAAAGGCAAAAAAAACTCTTTGCTCAAAAATTTACAACCTTAAACTCATCAAGATAAAGAGGCCAAGTGGAACTGACAATAGGTAAAAGGGCAAATTAAAATGTCACCTGTACATTAACGCCTATTTAGATGTAGAAGATACGGGTATGGGCTTTATTTCACATGGACAGAGGGGCAAATGATAAAATGTGGTAAGACTTTGAAATAGAGATAGATGTTAAGAGCAATGCTCAAGGCACATTATGTGATCCTTGTGCTACTAGACTGTGGCCAGAGACTGCTTGTTCACCACCGCAACCCAGTGAAACAGTTTTTGAAAGAATGGGCTATAGTTGTGAAAGTCGCTCAGTCATGTCCGACTCTTTGCGACCCCATGGACTATGCTGACTATGGAATTCTCTAGGCCTGAATACTGGAGTGGGTAGCCTTTCCTTTCTCCAGGGGATCTTCCCAACCAAGGGATTGAACCCAGGTCTGCTGCATTGCAGGCAGATTCTCTACCAGCTAAGCCACAAGGGAAGCCCAAGAATACTGGAGTGGGTAGCCTATGCCTTCTCCAGGGGATCTTCCTACCCTAGGAATTGAAGTGCGGTCTCCTGCATCACAGGTGGATTCTTTACCAACTAAGCTATCAGGGAAGCCCAAAGCCACATATAATTGGCAAAAATCAAATTGTAAAATCCACTGAGTTTGAAATATCTTTTTTTCCTTAATACCTCATTGATTATGTTTATCTTTGAAACAAGCAATTTCTGGATAAAGGATAAACAGACCTAACTAAGGTGTCTCTTGCAGGTCCACCACATGTCTGGGTTGAGCCCTGGGGGAGTTTAGACCTGAATAAGGAAGGGCTGCAACCCAGCAGATGAGCACCAAACTGGAAGTCAGATAGCTCCTCCCTGCAGGACCTTCACAAGCCTTACTTCCTTTCTGCAACTTGGTTTCCTTTCCTGTAAATCTGGGATAGTCATACTTACCTTGTGAGGTTGACATGAAAGGTAAAGAAAATAACATTCTTGAAATTGCCTTTCTCATAACAGATGCTCATAAATATTAGTTTTATTATTTATTTTTATAAAATATGACTCCTTTCCTTAGCTAGCTCAGCAGTTGGCAGGAGAGATAAGAACATTCATACATAAGCCAGAGCATAATGGGGGTGGGATCCAAACCTCCCTGAAAGAGGAGTGGATGCCTTCACAGAGGGGGCTATCCTGAGACTAGTAACCTATGTGCAGAACTGCAATGGGTCCCGACCACCTGCCAGGCTCTCTTTTGCTCCTGTCCACCCCAGACGGGGTGGATGAGCTGCTCTCTGTCGGTGCTTCCTACCTGTTAGGCCGGAAGTGTAATTATATTCCATAGGAAACCAGCAAAGACTTTCTAATATCTCTAGTTGTATTATATTAGTGAGTCTCCCTTTGAAATATGATTTTACCTATAGCAATATGGCCACTAAGATGTGAAACTATTAAATAAAATTTGGTCCCCTGACTCTTCAGGCGATTTCTTTTGAAAAGTTTACTTCCTTGGCAATATATTTTCTCCTACGTCCTTCCCTGACACACTTCCCATTCAGCATCCCCTCCCAGGCCAGAAGCCTGGCCTTTAGAAGGCTAGGAAGCACCGCCTCACTCCAGACAACATCTGCCTCATTTTCCATGTGAGAAGGGCAGAAGGAACAGCTGGTGCAAAAGCCACAGCCTCGATCCCGCAGGACTAGCACTCTGTAAGCAATCGCCCTCTCTGATCCTTTAAGATGATATGTGCACTCCCTCCTGGCCTCCACCTATGCAAGTCCATACCCTACCATTGCCTAGACAATTTCTGTTCATCTGTTACGACAGAATGTGTCCGCTGTTCTGAGAAATTGAGCAGTGTTATTCATTTTGGCCAGTATTCACCAGCCTGTGGGTACAAACTAGTGTTAATCACAGTATTATCTAATATTTGGCTTCCTCATACCACCATCTCCATGATGTAGAAAACTGGTCTCCTGCCAAACTTTCCCACCAAAACTTTCTGGATGTCCCCAGGCAGTGTCTCACAGCACTTTAGATATGTTCCTGGATAAGTTTGCCTGCTCCCCCCAACCCCCATGGGAATTCCATCTCCATATCTATTTTAGGCCATGATTCCATCAAACTCTGCTTCTTTTTCCCTGAAAACCAAGGTCTCCCCAGGGCCTGTCTCATGCCTGTGGACCCGTGGCCTCTATCCGGCCCTGGAGACACTGTGATCTCACCAGGACTTGTTCACACCTCCCCTCCCCCACATATCCCCACTGTTCTATTTGAACAAGGTTTCCAAAGTGTATTCACAGGATCAGAGCTCTGCAAAACACCGAATGTTCTCTATAGATTTTTTTTTTTAATGCTGGGTTCCATAATTAAATAAATCAAGGGATTCTAAATTGCTGTTTTTTCAATGTATGGTCCTCTTAGAGTAGCAGTATCAGTATTACTTGATAGCTTTTTAAAAATGTATAAACTCAACCCCAACCCAGACCCAAATTTTAACAAAATCCCCCGGTGAATAATACACACATTAAAGTCTGAGAACTATTGCTCTAAATTAAACAAAATTAAGCACATTTCTAACAAAAATTCCTCAGAGCCTTTAATGTGCTTGTGTGTATCATAAACTAAAGAGTCATATAAAGTGTGCATGCATAGTGTTTTGCAGTACACATTTTGAAAAATCGTGTATTGGAACTTCACTTTGCCCAAATGTACTCCAGTCTGGAACTGCTTGGGAGCCTAGGTCTTCTCTTTTACCCTATTGGTTATGTCCTGTTACTAGTGTGCTGATAAATGTTTAATAAACATTTCTCCACAGACAAAATTTTTGTTTGTCAATCTCCATGGTGTAAACACTCACACTATGGCCAATTTTAGGCTACCATTCAGCTTGAGGTATGTAGTCAGCTCTGATGACCTAGTAAGAGCTGGCTGGAGAACTCTACTGTTTAGCGAAATATTTGAGCTGTGTTTTCTGCACCTCAGTGATCCATGCATGCTTCAGGCGAGCATTCAGTCTAGCTGTTACTTCTGTCCTCTACTTATCCTTCAGTGATGGACACCAGACTGTACTCAGAATTCTCCCTCCTACCATGACTAAGGTTTCCTGAGTAGGACCAACCTCATCATGCATTTCCTTCTCTCAGAATGAGCCTCTCCTCTCCTCATCATCCTTCTCTCAGAATGAGCCTCTCTCACGAGGTTCCTAACTCTTCTAACAGATTTCTGTAGTACCAACCTCACCAACTTGACAGAAAGTGAAGTTGCACAGTCGTGTCTGACTCTTTGTGACCCCATGGGCTGTAGCCTACCAGGCTTCTCCATCCATGGGATTTTCCAGGCAAGAGTACTGGAGTGGGTTGCCGCTTCCTTCTCCAGGGGATCTTCCCAACACAGGGATCAAACCCAGGTCTCCTGCATTGTAGGCAGATGCTTTGCCATCTAAGCCACAGGGTGTGGACTGAAAATCTGACTCAGGCTGAGAATTGGAGCTATTAAAGAAAACAGAGGCGGTGCTTCCTTACTTTTGGTTACCTGAAGAATGACTCAAGACTTTTTCCTAGCAGGTTGTGCTGGGGTCAAGCACAGCCGTGGGACACACATGGTAAAAATAGATAAATCTGTTTCCTTTCTCATCACTTCCAGTTTGGAAAAGATTTCTGATTCTGGCCTGCTTGATGCTTTTTTTTTTTTATGAAACATTTAGCATCTCCCTCTCTGTGGATGTCGTAAGTTGCCTTCACTGCAAAGTTTGCATATAAAGCACTGTTCCAGGAGAGAGAACCAAGCAGATGGAGGAAAATTAAACAGGGAAAACCTTTGAAGGACTGGGATAGCTCCTAGGAGGCAAATGCTCTGTTTCCCAGCAGGGCTTCTTAAACTCAGTAAAGCTAGAGTGTTCCAAGGATCTGAGATCAAGCACAGAGTCTAGGGAATCCTGGCCTGTGTAAGAGGGCCATAGAAAAGTCAGTTTCCTGCAGTGAGAGCACTGGATCTCAGCAGCTACCTCAACACCAGGACTCCTGGGTTGCCTTCTGCATCTCCCAGAGGGCTCAGGCTTATAGATGGAGCACGGAGGTAGGCCTGAGTTTCACTGCCTATGGTAAGAATTTACACATGAAGAACTTATACCAAAGCCAAAAAATGATTAGATGGAGAGGGGCTAGGCCTTCCTGGCCATAACATTGTGTCATTAAGGAGGAAGGGAGATGGTTTACCCTCCATCCTCTGAGCTTGGTTTATCTCCTATCCTCTAAGCCACACCCTCTCAACTTTGTGGGTCATAAGGAGTCTGCTCCTAACACCTGTTACAGCTGTCATTCAACACCCACTTGCTGAGCACCTACTATGGGCCAGATCCTCGGAGCTACACTGAGATAAGGAAGAGTCAGTCTCATCTCACAGAGAGCTGGAGTGGGCATGGCCAGGTCCACACCCTAAGCCAGAGGGTGGGGAGAAAAATACAGATTTCTGGATTCCCAGCTGACGGCTCTTCCTTCACAGATTGCTCTTGGGAACTGCCCTTTGAATAACTGGTAATGTTTCTCAGTTATCTTTGCATGTATCATTTTAGGTCTTCCATAGCCTCTCTTGTAGCCCAAAGAGCTGTGAATCAACTAACTAAATTTACTTGCTGCTTCTAAATGTTTTTGGCACCAATACTGGAATTATATTACCACCTTCTTGTGTCCCTGTTATCCTAGGTGCTTGAAAACAGTAGTGGGGAAGGAAAACAACTCTCTGCTTCTTGATGTTTATACTGTAGGCAGTACAGATAGAAACAAACAATACACTTCATTTGGGGATGGGAGGGAGGCTCTAGAGGGAGGATAGATATGTATACGTACAGCTGGTTCACGTTGTCCAGCAGAAACTAACACAATGTTGTAGAACAACTATACCCCAATTTTAAAAAGCAATGCTGTATAAATGTATTTACATAAAAATACTCGCAATAAAAGTAGGTTGTGTTTAAAGTCAGGAGGTGAGCGCTATGCTTTTACTTCTGTCACCTGCCCATCCCATCCAGCAATCTGCTTTCAAAGGAACTTTTGTAAAATGCAAATCTCACCATGCTACTCCTCTGAGTAAAACCCTTCGGTTGTTCCCATCGTGTTCAGGATAAAGGCCACGACTCAGGCTCCTGTTTAATCCTCCAGCTGGGCCCCTTTCACAGTCCCCTTGTTCCATCGAGCCTTCAGGCATGCTATGCCCATGACATATCAGGCTGCTTTCATGTTTCAAAGGGTCGAGATGAAGAATGGGTCACCCATTCCTCTGGGTCTGCCTCATGTACTTTCCCTCATAGATCCTTTGTAATACTTACAGAACGGTACCATTCTGACTCAACTCTTAGTTCTGTATTAGCCCCTGAAAGGCATGGATGATATTTTGTTTATCTTTATACGCCTAGGATCTGTACAGAGAACATGTCCAATGTACATTTCTTGATTGGGAGAACTAACAAATGAATAAGACTAATTGGCTAGTCTGTGATTCTAGGCACACATATGGAAAGTCTTTAATTCCTGGCCAAGGAGGACTAGCAGGCTTCTCATTTCATAGGCTCTGTGCATTATTCAACTCTAAACATGGCCTGCAAGCCAAATCTGACCTAAGACCTGTTTTTGTAAGTTAAATTTGATTATAACACAGATCCTTTCCTTTACCCTACCTTTACCAGAGTGGTGTAATTGCCACAGAGGTCATGTGGCCTGTGAACCAGAAATATTTATTATCTGAATCTTTGTATACAAAGTTTGTAGACTTCAAATCCAGGCTACGCCAAACAGAGTTTGTTTGATCAAATTTCTAAAATGGGCACAACTAGCATAATTTCTTCTCAGGTTAGTGCAGAAATAAGTACAAAGCAAGCCCATAATTATCGGTTTTGGGGCAAATAAATCACAACAGAGGCTGAAGGAGACCCATGAAAAGATCTGGTGCATCATGCTCCTCATGTCTAGAGGAAGCACTTTTTTTCCCTTCTGAATTTATATGACTTTATTTAACATCAGAACTTGATGCCTTAAAGAATATTCTTTAAGGGAATTGTAGCAATGGGCATAAAAAATACCCTGAACATTCTCCACTGCAGCCAACATGTATTTATTGAGCACCTACTACATTACAATCATCAGTATAATGCTAATATTTCCTATACCAAGCTCAAAACTTCACAACTCTTACAGGTTCAGTTAGCCGAGAAGAAGACCCTGAGAGGGAGATGAGCATACAGGAAATGTATGAGGCGATGCTCTCAGGACCTATATCAGTGGGGGAAGAAAAGGGAACAGATCTGAAGAAAGAGAAAAGCTGGACTGCAATGCAATCAAAACAGAAGTCTCAGCTGGCTCCACTGGGAAATCCAAAGCCTGGAGGTTCTTTCAGAATCGTCCCCGTCAGGGTGGGAGGGCTGGCCTTCGGGCCTCTGCAAAGACTAGTCCTTGGAGGCATACTGCCCATGGGAAGGAGGATCTCTACACGGAAGTTCCTGGAAAGAGCTGACAGCTAAAGGCTAGAACCTGTGGGAAATAAACCCTCAGTCCTGAGGGAAAAGTCTGGGTGGGGCATGCAATCCTGTGTCTACTACAGATTCATTTCATGTAAGTTCCAAGACCAGCTCTTCCAGGCTTCTTGGGGGCCTTTTTTCTTGGAGTAAATGCATAAAGAGAGTTAATAGTGGGACAAATGAGAGCCTCTGTGGGTTCAGCTGGTCTCCAGGTGCTACTAATCACACTCCTCTTTTACTGGACATCCTAGATGCCCTGTGCACTCAGTCAGCATCTCTGCTATCTAGGTGGCATGACCTAGACCCTCCTCCCTAAAGAGTCAGAGCTTCAGGTCACCATGCCATTCTTAGGACATGGCTGCCATACGGGGTTTGTACACATATATACATTTACTATTAAAATTAGGCAAAGGGGTGCCAAGAAGACCCAAATGCAAAACACAGTTTCCCTGTCCCTTCAATGTAGCAGCAGCCCTGCCTCTCCCTGATTCATTAAGTTCAAGTGTCCCTGTTGTTGTTGTTCAGTTGCTCAGTCACGTCCAACTCTTTGCAATCCCATGGACTGCAGCACACCAGCCTTCCCTGTTCTTCACCATCTCCCAGAGCTTGCTCAAACTCATGTCCATTGAGTCAGTGATGCCATCCAACAATCTCATCCTCTGTAACTCCCTTCTCCCCCAGTCCCCCGTCTTTCCAGCATCGGGGTCTTTTCAAATGAGTTGGCTCTTCGCATCAGGTGGCCAAAGTATTGTAACTTCAGCTTCGGTGTCAGTCCTTCCTGAAAGGTTGTTGTTGAATCACGCGAATACACTGGGATTCTTGGCCCCCGGAGGAGAAGAATTCAATCCGGAGCCAGAGACGAGGCTTGATCGCTCAGAGCTTTTGTGTAATAAAGTTTATTAAAGTATAACGGAGATAGAGAAAGCTTCTGACATAGGCATCAGAAGGGGGCAGAAAGAGTACCCCCCTGCTAGTCTTTAGCTGGATGTTATATAGTCACTAGCAGTCTGTTAATGAAAGAAAGGAGTGTCTTAAAATTCAGAATGGCACCAGGCCCCTCACCCATAAGATGCATTTTGGGATAAATGGTTTATCCTGGGCCATAAAATGATTAACTTGAATCTTGAAGAAGGGCAGACCACCATACAAATAGTTTCATTTACATAGATTAGGGGAACAATATCCATACTGGTTTGTCAAGTAGGTTCAGGGCCAAGAGGCGGAACCGACTTGGAGACAGAGTTTGGGGTAAAGGCATAGTACATTAGCATAGCTTAAGACAAACATTTCCATAAGAAAAAGGCATTGGTTATCTCTAGACTCGAGAATAGCTAACTTCAGGCGAAGCCGGGTGTCATTATGGCAACACAATATTTTAAGAGAAACCTCTCTTTAAATTTGTATAGAGAAGGAAAAATATTGCTAGTTTGTTTCCTCCTGCCGCTTAAGAGAGATAAAAATGTCTGACACTTGCAGGCTATTTCCTCTATTTGGAGACCCCTGGCCTTCCTGCCTGTTACCCTCTCATTCCCATGAATATTCAAGATTGATTTCCTTTAGGATTGACTGGTTTGATCTCCTTGCAGTCAAGGGACTCTCAAGAGTCTTCTCCAGCACCACTATTCGAAAGCATCAATTCTTCAGTGTTCAGCCTTCTTTATGGTCCAACTCTCAAATCTGCACATGACTACTGAAAAAACCATAGCTTTGATTATAAGAACCTCTGGTGGTAATTCCTCTCCTTGTCTCCTAATCTCCTGGAACAAAGAGCAAAAAGTGTCTGGGTAGCAGCTAATGCTCAATGTTCAATAAAATTCTTACTAGGTCCCTCAGTGCAAGCTCATCTGCTTTGGGAATCAAAACTTCTAAACCTACAGAGCCAAGAGTTGTGGGAACAAGGAGCACTAATTCTCCCAAATAGCTTTGTGGAACTGATGGGATGTGGGCCTTTCCTCCTCTTCCCTCCTGGAGACACATGTATTTTACCTACTAGAGACACAACATTCATTTGCCATTCTGACATTATGAGAGTTTTACTCATGCTCTTTCTGAATGTTAAGTACCATGACCTGGCCTGTATGATTTGGGGATCTTACCATCCCATTGCCATCAGTGAACCTAATTCTCTAAATTCTCCAACTGTCAGAAATCATCTTCAGAGACAGCTAACACTGAGTTCTGGGAGATGCTGGTGCCCTTCTTTCTAGTACATCTCTTATTGCTTTGAGAAATGGAGCATCCTCTGGGTCCTCCCAGTAAATATAACCAGCTGGTGAGTTTTCCAGCCTTACATGGTACATCGTATCCTAGCATGCTCATTTCTCTGAGACTTTTGATCCACCATCTGCCATACCACTTCTAGCATCCTTACCTTACTTGATTTAAGCCATCACTTCCTCCATGCCTCTAACAGCCACAGTAAGAGCCAACACGTTAGCACCATCTCCTGGGGGCCTTGCCAGTTTGTTAAATCCTGTGTGTCTATACCAATATGTTCTCCCTCATCCAATTCCATCCTCCTAGATTCAGCACCTTCAGAATCCACTGCCTAACATATGAATGTTACTTTCTGGTTCCTATGAGTGTATATTTGTCTTAGATTTGGTTATAATCTTCATAGCCCCTCTGAACTTCCTGGCCACTTTTTCCAGTCTGGAGGAAACATTAGATGAAGTCTGCCTCCAAGTGGAGAATCAGCAACTTTTGGGAGACAGAGACCTTTGCAGCCAAGGGTAATGCTGGAAAGAGCTAACAGCTGAGGGTTGTCAAATAACAGAACTCCTAACCATGGAAAGAATAAGCTCTTTAATAGCAAAGGTGGCTAGTTCTGAGTGACACAGACCAGTATCTACTGTGAGCACTTCCCAACACTCTCTTATATGCCTGAATGAAGGTAAGACCTACCTCCAGGAGGTTAATTTCTGGCATCAAGAGCTCTAACAGGTAGAAAACTTATAAAATTTCTCTAAGGGGAAATTTTGCATCAGAGTACTATGACAAAAAGAGACTTTCAGCTCCATTCTTGTGTCAAAATGAAGAAGCTATGCTTGGAGGTCAGCTGACTTGCCCAAATCTCATAGATTGTTTGTGATTGAGACTAGACTCTGGATTGATCCTTTACCCTGCTTCAGAGATCTCCACCCAGAAGTTCTGATCTTCAGTTTGTCCTTCTAGAACCCCCATGCAATTTCAGAAGTGATGTATAAACCTTGAGATGAAAACTCCAAGGCTCCCAAATCTCCATCCAGTAAACTACTTAACCCAGAGTGAGGAGGGATTAACTCGCCCATCAGCATGCTTCTCACCAATGGCTCAAGGACTGCATGCAAGTCTGACAGTCCAACTAAGCGTGTCAAAGCCCATTCCTGGTATGCAAAGTGCTGGCTGATTGTCCTGCAGTGGGGAAGCTTTCCAGTAAAAGCAGGAGGGAACTTCACCCTATCCAATCTCCTCATTTGACAGGGGCAAATAACTTGTCCTAAATCACACTGAGAGCTGAGGACAAAATAAGCACTGGAACTTTCCTCCAGGAATTAACCATAATTACTGGAGGAAGTGAGTCTAACGTCTATGACGAGGTACCTCAGTAGGAACCAAAGAAACCAAAGAGTAAAGATGACACACTAAAGCACAGCTGCAGACAGAACCTAAATCTGTTTCCTGCCAGCTAGGAGGCCCTCTGCAGGGTAGAGTAACAGTTGCTGCTGATGTCCTACAAGATGGAAGGATGAAGAGAACAGAGTGTATTCACTGTTTTCCACTGACCCTATTCTAAGGGTGTGTGTGTCCACGTGTGTGTGTGTGTGTGTGTGTGTGTGTGTCTGTATGTCCACCAATAGCCTGGCTCCCACCAGCCATTCTCAACGCAGTCCAGACTCCTTCACTCCATGTTTCCCAAAGACAGAAGGTTCAGGGTGACCCTGGTACTTAATCCAAATTCTAAAGTATAATAATCCAAACTTTATTATTACTATACTTTAGAAACAAAAGTATGACATGCTTGTAGGAAGCCTCAGTACACAAATGGAGCTTAATCAGGGGTGGGTCCCCAGAATGGAGGAAGGTCTGAAATAAAAATTTTGATGAGAAACTTTGAGAAGTGAAGACCTGGGTCTGGGCAAGGTCAAGGGAGCTGGTTTCAATTCTCTGAAGAGTAGCCATGGAAATCAGTCTCCAAAGAGCCAGAGTTGGAGTTAGAGGGAGGTAACTCTCAGCTCTTCCTAGTATGTAGTGTCCTGGTACCGAGAGCTGTTTGGCAATGCTAAACAGTGTCCTTAGAAGTAAGTAGTGAGTTTGTCAGCAAACCACATGTCAATAACACTATCAGTGTTCAAGAGGTGGAGGTTAAAAGTACTGCCAACAAGAGATTCCTCAATGCTGGTGACTTGGTGGAGAAGCAGAGGGCAGACAGGTGGCCCCTATAAATAATACAAGATTATTTAGACTCCAGCTATTATCAACAGAATATTCTCCTCTCTCTCTCTCTGACCTGTGACTGGCATCCACCTGGGTAGCAATGAGCTAACACTCCATCATCTGTGCCCCTGCTAATAAACCCCAGGAATTACTACTCTGGCTCCTTCACAACCTTGCAGTGGTCCCCTTGCCTCCATACAACCCAGAAAGTGCCCCTCCCAAGTCACCAACATTTCTCTGATTTTGGATGTGTTCATTTGTCATTTTAACATGAGCTTAGATGACCACTGTGTTCCCTCTTCTCTCTCACAATATACTGTAACTTGAGCAAAACAAAACAGAGGATTCAGATGTCATATTTCAAGAGAATGATGTGTCTAGGCTTCTGCTGACAGTGCCTCATTTTAAGCCCTAGCTATTTATGAAGAAAAGAGCTGATCATTTGGGGATATTCCAGAACCTAATGCCCCGCTGTTAGGTGGTCTCAAGAAAAGAGTAGATTTATAACCAGGAACCCAAACCCCTCTTACTTCCACTTGTAACTTACTAGGAAACTACCTTAGGAAAAAAAGTCACTTTCTAAACATTTAAATAATTCAAATGAAAAACTCATTAATTAAAGCACTGGGGAAAGATATGTTGCTGGCAGTTTGAAAACTGGGTTTATGAGGGAAGGATAAAAAGAAGTGACCTAAATCGGAGTTTGGCAGCTAACTAAATCCCCAGTGCTTACAAACGTCTCAATCCCACAGTCAGAGCCTCAGTGTGGAGACTTGAGCTAAGCTACTCCATGGAATTGCTGCCTCAGCATCCATTTTGTTTGGCCAAGTGGGCTGTAGAGACCTTAAAATGATACCAGACCCCACATGCAAGCTCATGCCCTAGATACCCTAGATAGTAGAGTCACAAGCAAATGTTATGTTCCCAGTAGGATTTCCCCAGCAAACCCTGTGACCTACAGTCTCGCTGCCTTTTAGCACCTGGCCCTGTTTGCCTTATGTACCCCTGTGGGCCTCACCAAAACCTCACCCTTTGGTTTGAATTGACCGATGCAGCCCTAGCCCAGGAGTCCCAAAGCATTCATCCACAGGACCTAAAAAAGGTGGGTGCCCTGGGTCCTGCTTCTCTGCCTGACAGCCCTTGGCCTTGACCTCTCCACGTGACCCCTCGAGGGGGCCACTATGTACGTACTATATACTCCCTCCAGGAACTGTAAGCAATAAACTCCTCTACTTCATTTTCTCCTGTGGTCTGTTGTTAAATTGTGGCTCAGCCTCCAGTTCTTTGTGCTCTACTTAACAGATGTTAATTTAACGGAGTCATAACCCTTGGGCCAGGGTCTGGAAGTGGATGCTGCTAGAACCCAGAGTTACCCACAGCTCAGGGTTCCTGGGCCCAGAAGACAAGAGGTACCTGCAACCCAGCCCCGCACTCAGTCTCAGTCCGGTAGTCTTATAGAAATACGGCTGCTTCTCAAGAGTCATAAAACACTATGTGAAAGACCCTAAGAAGCCGAGAGCAGTTCCCTCATTTGACAAATAAGGACACTGCCTGGAGCGCTGTGACATCTTGCCAGCACTCCTAAGGGAGTAACTGGCAGAACACGACTGGATTCCATTCTATTTGACCTGAGGTCGGCGTGTGTTTAATCCATCATACCATCTCTCTAAGTGCTGCTTTGGGTAAAGCTGACAGTCTAGACAGCATCCTAAGGTAAAGCCAGAATTACATGTATCTGTCACCACCGTGCCTCCCCTTCTGTGACCCTCTCCCACAAAATAGGACCAGGAGGGTCTGCAATGGCTTCCAGCAGTTTCTATGTTCCTGGCAGCTCTGCTCTGGCCAGCGCTTTCATGGAGGACTGGCCATTATCCCTCTCCAGATTTCATCCAAACATATTTCCTGAAGGGAATAGACCAACACCAGGTGATTCTAATGATTCTCACTAAGATGGGTGCTTTTCTGAGCTTGAGCTTTCCCAAAGCTTATTAATGCAAAAGCACCTCTGGGGGTAAAGGCAGGGCTGCTTTTGAACAAGGACACTTGCCCTGTGGCCTGTGCCAATTCCCACACTACCCCCAGTGGCCACACTCCAGGGTGTGACCCTTCTAGATCCCCCTTCTAATGTGCAGAGCATCTCTGCCAAGATATGCGCCACCAAAAGGAAGCGCGACTAGGAAAGGGGCCCTTGGAGTAGACTTCCGCCATCACTAGCCCTGCCAGGGTGGAGCCAGGAGCCAAAGAGAAGGAATAATCATTATCGACTCTCCCTCCCGTGAGGCAACTGCACAGGGGTCATGTCTAGGAAAGGAAAAAACGTCAGTGCTGCCCACAGGAGGGTGTAACAACCCAAATTATGGCCTGTCAGATGAGGCAGCGCCTGCCCCAGGGGGGAGGCCGCTGCGGCAAATGCGGCTTACAGAACAGGTGGGAAAGAGAAATGTGTTCAGGGCGGGCTGGGGGCATGGGGACATGGGCTTCAGACCCCTGCTTTCACACTCCAAGCCTGCTCCCCCAGGCCTCTGGGGCCTCCTGGGTGCGGATATCAGAGCATCCTGGGCTGGGCGGGGAAGGGGCAGAACAGGCACACACACAAGATATTCTTCAAACAAGACCAGGTAGCTAGTAGCTAACCTCTTAACCAGAATCGTGAAAGACCTCTCTTTTTTCTTTTAGACAGACATTTAATTAGGCAGCATTCTTAGGAAGGAGGGAATCCCTGTGGTCTGAAGCGGTGCCCATGGTCAACATAACGCTCCCTGGGGGAAGACAGGGCTGAGTCCCGGACCCAGTTTTATTACTGAGCAGATTCGGGCAGGGTATCTCCCTCTCCATGCCTCATTTTCCTCTTACTGTGACCTCACACAAAGGCTGTGAGGACTGGGCATTCACTCACTCAAAAATAACTTATTGGGCACTCATTCTACAATGGCACATACTCTAACAAGTAAGCATAATAGTTGTAGTAGGAATAATCGTAGCTGTTATTGCGGTTGTAGAAATTATAGAAGAGTAGTATGAGTGAGCATTTATTAAGTGTCAGACACAGTTACAAAAACCTTACATTATTAGCTCATTTCAGACCCCTAACAAGAGGGTTAATGGCAGGCCACTTTTCATAGGTGAATAAATTCACACGATAACTAATTTATCCAACAGCCATAACCAATGTCTTCAAATAACTTATCTTCTATGGGAATGGGAGATATTACAAAATTACACCAGTTAAAATTTAGAAAATAGCAGGAAAGAGACCAATTTAGAGGTCATGAATAGGTCATGAAATAGGTCACTGAAGCTAGGGCTGAAAGATGAGAAAGAACCAACGATGAGAGAAGCATGGATTAAAGTAAAGAAATACCTAATACACTGTCTAAAGCATAGCAGTTGCTTAATAAATGCATCTTCCCTTCTTATTAACTCCCTGTTAAAGAAACTTGATACGAGTAGCCACTAAAATGTTTATAATCATGGTGAAGATGACCATGTTCCTAAGACTGAAAAAAGTAATGAAAATCAGGGTAGGCTTCACCTCTGAGCCAGAGAGCCTACATGAACAGTTAAGACTGAAAGTGATTGCAGCCCCAGGAAAACTAGAGAATATTCTGTCCCTACACAAAGCAAAGGACCCCCAAAAAGCCTGATCTGGAACAATGACAGAAGAACATGTAGAATGTGATGGCATCCACCAACCACGAGACATCTGAGAATAGTAAACCAATTAACTTGGCGAACGACACTCCTTTAAGAAATTTAGATATTCGTTCTACAAACAATTAGGGATCTTAACTCTTTATCATGTAGATGGATGGTAGATGGATGGATGGGGGATGAATGGGCTATTTCTATGACATTTCTCAGTGTTCCAATCATTGCGTTGCTATTAAGGAACAGCCAATTCATCCCCACAGTAGCTGGGCTTAGAGTTTAATAAATACATTTCCTAGCACTCAAGACAGGGGACCTATTAGGCTAGTAATGGAAACTGCACTTTCAGACCAGCTATTTGTGGCAAAATGACTGCTCAATACGTTTTGAGGCTCCTTGATAATCCATCTAGCACATCTTCTATATTCTGTGGAGGCCCCGGGAAATACTCCAGGAGACAAGGAAAAAGCTAAGATGGTTACAAGTTATATCCAGGGTGGATCCACTTCTATAGATTTTGTATGTTGGAGTGATGTCTAAGAATTTATTTGAACTAAGTTATTTATTGCTAAATCATGGATCCAATGCAAATTAATAAGATTCATCTTCATAATGAAGATCTGTAGAGAGTGGGTGACAATATATATATAATTAAGGGGGACTCCGAAAAGCTTGGCTATTTTAAGAATTTCATAATAGATTGATAAGAAATATCATCATAAGCATATTATTCTGGGAGGTAAATAGTTTCATAATATTGTAAAAAAAGCCAGTAATTTAAAATATTTCCCCTGCTATCTTGTTTACTCACTGGGGCTAATTTATTTTGAATTCTATAAGCATTTCTTTTCTCTTTAATAAAATGAAAAGGTTTATGAAGAAAAGACTATAAGAGTTTTAGAAAACTGCTTAATGTGAGCTGTTTGTTTGATGTATGGACTGGAAAATTGGATGGGTCATGGGCTGAATTAGAAGAGGCATGTATTTCAAGTTAAAGGAGGTGAAGTTACTATACCAGTAGCTACACTGTAAGAATGTTAGTAACCTAGAACACTGCTAATAAAAGTAATGAAACTATTAAAGAGTACAAAAACTGTAATGCATAAAAATGATGGTGACAGACCTAGAAATCTGGGGACTATAAAGGAGAAGATTTAGTGAAATGGGATGGTTGTCTTAATATATTAAAATTTGTTCTTTGCCAAAAGTGAGCAGCCCAAGGAATGAGGGGTGGAAAGAGAAGGAATAAAATTTCAGCTTTAAAAGAAGTAAAGGACTCATGTAGGCTTCCTTTCCCAAAAGAGTTTGGGCAAAATATAGTCAAGAAAATTTTAGGAGTGGTGCAGAAAATCATGGAAATGGGTAAAGACCAAACTACCAACTAGACCCTCAACATACCACTGTGAGTTCAGCGTTGGAATCTAAGTGGAGTCCAGCAATGTGGGCCCTCATGCTAAGGAGAGGGTGAATGATCAGACAAGGAAATAGCTGAGGCAAGTGGAGACAAGAGGTACTGACCCAAGGGAGAATAATGAGGGATGGAGGGGGAGATAGCTCAAAACCACAGTCTAGGTGAGCAAAGAGGATACTTGAGCTGGGTAAACAGTGGCAGTGGCAGCTCACGTGGAGTGTCAGAGCCCAAGCGGGGTGCAAAGTAGAGCAGGAGATAATTATGGCAGTCTGGCATCTGTTGTCAGAGCCCAAACAGTGAGGAAAGCTTCTGCACAGCCTGGCAAGGGATATGGAAGCCTGGTTGAGTGAGGAAAATGTTTTCAAGGGCAGAGGGGCAGTGATGGCAATTTGGAATGGAATGTAGGAGCACAGTAAGAAGGGCACTAGTTCAGGGGAATGGCAATGGTAGCAGCCTGGGGAGAGGTGCTGAAACCCGAGTGGCAGGCGGAGATTCTGCAGTGGGAGCTGGGGATGGAGAGTGGTGCTAGCCATGGGATATTGGTTGCTTTATTGCCAGGTTTGGAAACAACTGAACTAGATCAGGGCTTATCAAACTTGAGTGTGTATATAAGACATCAGGGGACCTTGTAGAATTCAGATTCAAATTCAGTTGTTTTGGAGTGGCATCAGAGACTCTGCATTTCTACCAATCTCCCAGGTAATGCCAATACTGCTGGCCCACAGACTGAACTTCAGATGATCTATGAAAGCATATTCCACATGAAAATCGATGAGAACAGGATTCTTCATCCAGCTCTCGAAGCATCTGTGGCAGTAGAATTCATCAATGTGGATGTACTTTCATGAGCAGCCTGTGAGATAAACTGGCAATGACTTTGTATTTGTGGATGATCTTGCATGATCTAATAAAAAAAGAGTCTTGCCCCTCGGAGAACACTGTGTCAGGTTCTGGATATATTTCAGAATGGAACAATAAAAATCTTTACTTTTTGGCCAATATGACCAAAATCTCGGCAATGGTACTTCACAAGAACTCTAAAGATGCATTGAAAAAATAGGAAAAGTTCTTTGGACAACATCCCACTATCTCTTGATCATCATTTGCTTGCAGTTGAAACTGACTTTAAATTTTTTAAGCTTTTCTTTTTCTCATACAAAGAAAGACTAAGGAGTCCATGCCGAAGGTGATTATCTTAGTTACTTGATGAATATTCAGTTCTTCTTTATATCTGCATCAAATCCTAACAAACCAATACCTTATCATCTTTTTGTCAAATAGTAAGCATTATTATTAAGTTCCAGCATGTGCTTAGCTATGGACTAGGCCTATTACTTGGGTTTCATCTTTTTAATATTTTTATTAAAAAGTAGGCAATTAATGTCATGATCTTCTTGTGTATCATGCCAGGTTCACAATTTTATGCTTTTTCTACATATAGATATGTCCATAAAATAATACAATGTTTAAGTATGTTTTTAAAATGTACTTAAATGCTATCACAGTGTACCTACCCTTTTGACACTGTTCTCACTCAAGTTAAGGTTCTGAGTTCTCTAAAGACAGACAGGTAGAAAGATAGATGGAGTATTTCATTCTATGAAAATTCTACATTTGATTACCAGACCATTACTTTCCCTTTGATTTTCCATTACTCAAGCTATGTCATAATAAGCATCTACTTCACATGTGCAAGAGTATCTCTGGGTATGTAACCAAAAGCCAAAACTGTGAGTTCATGAGGTTAGCAAATAGTCAAATGTACCAGAAAACATCAAAAGCCCCTCCAAAGTGGTTTTCCCATTCACACTCTCCCTGGCAGTGTAGAGGAATCTTCATATGCCTATACACATGCCAACACTTTGAATTTTCACCTTTTAAAAATATTTTGGCTGATTGGATGATAAAAAGTTATCACATTGGCCAAAAAGTTCGTATGGAAAAATCCAAATGAACTTTTTTGCAACACAATATTTTTTAAAATTTATATTTATCTGATTGCTAGCAAGATTATTTTTCCCTATTTAGGCTTCCTCTTTTATGCACTGTCTGCTTTCATCCTCTGCCCGTATTTATTAGGTTGTTTGTCTTTTAGTGACTTGTAGAATTGTTTGTTTGTTTTTGTTTGTTTTCTGGGGCTTCTCTGGTGGCTCAGACAGTAAAGAATCTGCCTGCAATACAGGAGACCTGGGTTCAATCCCTGGGTCAGGAAGATCCTCTGGAGAAGGGAATGGCTACCCACTCTAGTATTTTTGCATAGGAAATCCCATGGACAGAGAAGCCTGGCAGACTACAGTCCATGGGGTTGCCAAGAGTCGGACGCAACTGAGTGACAACACCTTCCAGATTCCTAGTTACATGTGTGGCAAACAGCTTCTCCTAACCTGTCATTTCACATTTAGGTGGTTCAAGGCATGTGGTCATGTAGGAATTTATCAACTTTAAGTTAAATATATCAATATTTCCCTGTGTAACTTGTGTAGGTGAGAATTTGCTTAAGAAATCCCTTTCTTCCCCTGAGGTCACTGAGATGTTCATATAAAGTCATCTTTTACACAATTAGTCTTTATTCTACTTGAAATTCATTTTGTTTATAAGCAATATAAATGCAATTTATTTTTATTTCGATATGGAAAGCCAGTTTTCCCAATTCCAGATCACCCTTTCCCCTTGATTTTTGAGGACTCCTTTGTCAGCCACCAAACTCCTCTATAAGCTTCCCTCAGTTTCTGGACTCTCCATTCGGTTCCAGTCATTTATTTGCTGTTCCCTCTGCCAGTGCTACTGCTTTAATTAATGCAGCTCTACAAAATGTTTAACTATTGGTAGTGCAAGTCCCATTAACAGCTTCTTTTATCAGCAGATTGATAAACAGTTTGCACATAACTTTTTAATTTTTTTAACTTTTGTTACCTATGCATGGTTCATTTTAATGAATGTTCTTTATGTCTTAAAAATAATGCATATTTTCTAGGTCTATTATATCTATGAAGTCAAGCTTGATATTCACACTATTTTAATCTTCCAAGTCTGTTCTAAATGTTGATTTTCTTTCTATGATTGAAAGGTATGTTGGTAAGTACCTGTAACAGCTGTCTGTTTACTTCTCGGTGATATTCCTTTCTAATAATGAAGTGTTCCTCTCCATCGTTATTTATGATTTCTGTCTGCAATTCTTTTTTCTCCAGAATAACTTTGCTTTTCTTTATTTTTTAAGTATTCTTGTTATGTCAAATCAATGAAGTTTTCTTTTACAGCTTTTTAAATCCTACTGGCTTGGAAGTTATTTTCTGTACTTTTACTCAAGTTTCTACACTATTTTGAAAACTCACCAAAATATCATTCACTATGGTCACTTTTTTTAGTTAACAGTATGTATTAAACCAGCACATAACCACCTGAATATAAATGTCTCAGGACTGTCCCCACTCCAACTCACCACCATCTCTCTCTCTACTGCTTTTCCATAGAACAGATGCATTCTCTTCTATTTCTTCTCCCCAACTGGGGATCCACATGTTAAGAACCCAGGACCACAGATATCTTGCTTTCTTCCCCACGACAGCAGTGTGACAGATGCAAGGCAGGAAATCCAGGTAAAGGCATCTATTTGGTATGTCCAGGCTCTCCATGATGTGAGTAGATGCAAAGTCTAGACTAGGACAGAAATACCAGAAGGTACAATTCATGACTGCCTATCTAACTGACATTCTCACATTCAGATTTATGATTAGTAAGGTTATCACTTTAATCTCCATGTCTGATTCTTCCACCTGTTTCCTTAACTGGTTCTAAACTCAGACAAAGGAAAAAAGTATGATAAAATATTAAGCTTGACCCCTGGCCTGGGCAAAGTAACAAAGATAGCAAAGTTCTATCTGTTCACTGGGATCTCTATAACACAGGACACATTTCCTAATCAGGACACTGGAATTTAGATCCACTTTGGGTGAGAATGAAACCAAAAAGAGAAGTTAAAGAGAACAGAACAGAGATAAGGATGACATCAAAAGGCAGGTTCACTTTGTCCCTGGCACTGGATTTTGATGCTGAGAAACCCAGCTCTCCAGGAATCCAAGGTTCTCAGCTAAGTAATTGCTTGATGTTGAGTTCAAATTAAGTTCTTTCTGCTTTGTGGGTGGGGTGATAATATTTTCCTGGAGCTGTTCCTGCCTCACCACGAGAGCACAGCAGCAGTGGTTCCTGCCCCACGGACTGGAATGGAAAACACATTTTGGTCCCCATAGCAGGGAAACTCCAGGAGCTCTGCTGTACTGTCACTAACACTGTGGTCTTTCCAGCCAAGATAGTGGAAATAAAGACAAGATAACCCAGCATTCTTGGAACCCTGGGTCCAAGATAACCCAGGACCATGCCTACCAGCTTCCAGCCTCCTGACAGCTTGACTCTGGCCTCAGCTCTGCAGCAACTCTCATAATTCCCCACTCACCTGCCAGGCACTGATGAAGGAGGGGGTATGGGCCAGCCTCACAGAGAGCTAACATTCAAGAAGGGCACAGGAGGGCTAAAAGGCACAATGGACATTCAGGGATCACTGAGGTGGCATTTCTGTCCAGAGTAGACATTTTGAAGATGGAAGACCTGGATGATCAGCTTGATAATATATTGAGAAGCTCCCTGTTTCTGTGTTGAGAATAACACACTACTATTTATTACATTACAATACAATATACAATTGTATAATCCTCCTAGCTCCCGCCATTCTGTGTTGTTTAATTTTGAACAGATTGTGTCCACTACAAAAAGCCTTAGGTAAAGAGAAAGTTTGTTTTCAAGGGACGTAGTCAAATACTTTTAAACTGCAGAAAGCACCTGCATTAGTTTCCATCTGTAGCTGCGCAGGCTCGTTCTCAGTATTTGTAAAGAACTTATGAATGATACATGTCCTCCAAAGGGAGCCTCAGCCTAGACCAGAGGAGCTCTGGGCATGGGCTGTGTGTTGGGGGTGGGGGGCAACTGAGCAAAAGCCCACGTGTGAGATGAGCCAATTTTATGCAAAATGGCTGTGTGGAGACTCCCATCAGCTCCCTTGCAAATGGACAAGTCATAAACCTGCCTAATGACTTGGAAACTCAAAATTGCCCCTTTCATTTTAAAGAATTTTTAATGTTGTCCTCTCCAACGGGCACCATTAACAAAGAAACCCTCCACTCCTCCCATGGTTTCCATGGTAGGCCAATGTGTTTTCAGTGAGACCAGAGGGGAAAAGAACTCCCAGTGGGGGAAAGATGTGTGTGGAGAGAGAAGCACTTGCTAATTTTTCCAACCCACCCAATCCACTGAGGCGGAGAGACAGCAGGGTGTGCAAACCACAGAGAAAGTAGAATTTATCTCAGCTGTGATTGCATCTTCCAACCATTTTAATCTCTCTCTCTTTTTTTTTTTTTTTGACACTGTATAATAATACTTTCTTCAAGGAATGTTCTTTAATCTTATAATTTGAAAACAAATTCTATTTCAGCTGTCCTTCCGGTAGGCGACCTTTAATGGTTTTGCTATAGGTAAAACTCTGTCATTATGTTATGCCTCCCTGCTCAGCGTTCTGGATATCAAATTGCTCAGATGCTGTAGTTTTTGTCAGTGATAATATTGCCCTTTCAAAATTTCTCTGTAAGCAGCCTGAAAGGATTCATTTGGAGTGGTGGTTTCATTAATTTATTTAAATGCATTTCTCAAACAAAGCAGGTTAGTTGTTTTGAAAATGTCAGGGTCCAGGAGCAGATTTGAAAATATTCTGCAAAATACAAGCATCTGGACTTTCCAAGAAGAAGAAAGCAAGCACTTGTGAAGGAAGCCAAGGGCCAAGTGGCTGCATGCTGTTCCCAAAGGCCCCAGCTCAAGGAGATCAGCAGCCCCCACTCCAGTCTCTGTGTAAGGAATCATGCTTACGAAGTGGTTTTCTCTGTGGAAGATAATTAGCACTAATCTTTCAAATATGAACGGCCCCTCCCTTAAAAGGGTTGTTTGGAGGCAGACAGTTTTAGCTTAGCAAAGCGACTGGGCCCGTGGGATAGGCACCAGGATAATGTGACTCCTGTGTGTTCAGCTGGGTGAGCCAGGAAGCCTAGGGAGCATCAGGTTGGAGAAAACAAGAGTTCTGGGCCATGCAGGGGAAAATGAAATAACATGTGTTGAAAACCTGCATGAAATGTGAACAGGCGGTTCCAAAGTATTGGTTGGTATATGTCATTTAAGGAAGAGTAAAATATATCTTCTTCAAACATAACTCTTATCACTGGATTTTAAATCACCCAGATGTTTTAGCTTTTTTCACTCCCTGGCTGAAAAAGCAATGACTCCCCATTGTCTACTGAATAATATCTAATCTTCTTAGCATGACATTCAAGACCCGCTGCAAGCTGGCATCGGCTTGTCTTGTGGAAATTGTAATTCTTTACCACTGCCTCCTCCACACCACACACCCTTTACACACTCCAGTGAAACTGCATACCCTCCATTTCCTAATCATTTCCGGCATTTTACCCACCTCCATCCTTCCGTGACAGCTGCAGACCCTCTCATTCCTCAGGCATCATGTCAACTCCGACTGATTCCTCAAAGCCTGGCACAAGTGCATTTTAGAAAACGCACTCCAAGCTGCAAGGAAGGTCTTTGCCTTCCGGATCTTCGTGACACTTTGGAAAATGTCCTTATCATGATGGACCAACTTGACGGTGCTCTACATACACACTGCACTTCCTCCCTCATTCCCCCACCCAGAGGTGGTCCTCCTTGAAGGCAGAACCAAAACTCATCCATCCTCACCCATCCCTCCAGTCCAGTGGTCCTTAACTCTGCTTGACACCTCAGTCACCTAGGGAGCTTTGTGGAAGCACCAGCACTGGGTTCCTACCCCAGAGACTCTGGTGCAATGTTCTGAATTTGAGGTCTAGGCATGGTGCTTTTTTCCCACCTTAAGCCTTTTTTTTTTTTTTTTAATTTTATTTTTAAACTTTACAATATTGTATTAGTTTTGCCAAATATCGAAATGAATCCACCACAGGTATACATGTGTTCCCCATCCTGAACCCTCCTCCCTCCTCCCTCCCCATACCATCCCTCTGGGTCGTCCCAGTGCACCAGCCCCAAGCATCCAGTATCGTGCATTGAACCTGGACTGGTGACTCGTTTCATACATGATATTATACATGTTTCAATGCTATTCTCCCAAATTTTCCCACCCTCTCCCTCTCCCACAGAGTCCATAAGACTGTTCTATACATCAGTGTCTCTTTTTCTGTCTCGTACACAGGGTTATTGTTACCATCTTTCTAAATTCCATATATATGCGTTAGTATACTGTATTGGTGTTTTTCTTTCTGGCTTACTTCACTCTGTATAATAGGCTCCAGTTCCATCCACCTCATTAGAACTGATTAGTTCAGACATGTCAAGTATACTTACACTGTTCTACAACCAGTCTCCAGAATATATTTACCTTATAAAGCCTGAACTCTGTATTCACTAAATAGCAACTCCCCATCCTCCCCTTCCCCCATCCCTACCAACCTCCATTCTACTTTCTGTGAATTTGATTCCTCTGAAAGTGAAAGCTTCTCAGTCATGTTCAACTCTTTGTGACGCCCATGGACTGGAGCCCACCAGGCTCCTCTGTCCATGGAATTTTCCAGGCAAGAATACTGGAGTGGGTTGTCATTTCCTCCTCCAGGGATCAAATCTCAGTCTCCTGCATCATAGGCAGAGAGAAAGTCCTCGTAGTTTGTATCCACAAGATCCTTTCAGTTATTTTACATACACCCAGAAGTGGGCTAGCTAGGCCATATGATAATTCTATGTTTAATTATTTAAGAAACCATCATACTGTTTCTTATAGTGGCTTCACCATGTTACATTCTTCAAAAGGCCACAGCTTCCGATTTCTCCACATCCTCACTAACACTTATTTTCTGGATTTTGGTTTAGAGTAACCATCCTACTCCACATGAGATGATATCTCTGTTTTTGATTTGCATGTCTCTAACTAGTGATGTTAAGCATTTTTTCATGTTTGTTGTCCCTTTGTATATCATGTTTAGAGAAATATCTACTTAAGTCCTTCCTTCGTATTTTAATCAGGTTATTTGAGGTTTTAGTTGTTGAGGTTATTGAGCTGTAGGATTTCTTTATATATTCTGATATTGGCCCCTCATCAGCTACATGATCTGTGAATATTATGTCTAATTCCACAGTGTGCCTTTTCAGTTTGTTGAATGTGTCCTTTGACGCACCGACGTTTTTAAGGTTGATGTTGTCCCATTTGTCTAATCTTGCTTTTGTTGGCCTGTGCTTTTGGCATTACACACCCAAGAAACTATTTTGAAATCCCAAGTCATGAGGCTTTCCCTCTGTTTCTTTTAGGAATTTTAAAGTTTTAAGTCTTATGTTTTTGAGTTAATTTTGTATATGATGTAAGGTAGGGTCAAATTTCATTCTTTTGCGTATGGATATCCAGTTTTTCCAACACCGTTTGTTGAAGAAGCTGTCCTTTTTTTCCTTTGAGTAGGCTTAGCTGTAGATCATCTCACCATATAGACAAGGGTTTCCTCTTGGGTTATCTATTCTATTGGTCTGTATGTCTATCTTTAGGCCAGTACCACACTGTTTTTATTAATACAACTTTACAATATGTTTTAAAATCAGAAAATATAAAACCTCCAGTTTTGTTATTTTTCAAGATTGGATTGGCTATGCTGGGTCCCTTGAGATTCCATAAGAATTTTAGGGTAGATTTTCTTTATTAAAGCAAAAATAGGAGTTTTGATAAGGATGGCATTAAAACTATAGATTGCTTTGACTTCCACATGCTGTCAAAGCAATCTACAGATTCTACTTTATTAGAAGTTCCTTAGGAGTTTCCAACACATAATCTAGGTTAAAAACTACCATTTCCCCTCTACAGTGGTTAACAAAAAGTCTTGCAAATAGTCATTAAATGAGAATTTGTTTTAAATTATTAATCCATTATTTAGCACACATTTTGTAACTATTTTGTTCTCTGGGGCAATGTGACAGTAACTTTGATTTAAAAGACAGTGAGAGAGGGAAAAAAAGGACCAGGAAATGGGGCCATGATCAAAAGCAACCAGACACTGTAAAATAGTGAGCCATGAAAGCAAACCACATCTGTAACTGTGCCTCCTTCCCAGAAGAACATCTTCACTCAATGAAGAAAGCACGTGCCTCAACTGAAATGAGGAAAGGGGAAGTTATACGCCAGAGACGTGAGCCAAGACCCCATGTCTAGAGCCACAGCCAGCTCATGCTGAACTCTCGAGGGGACTCCTGTGAACTAGGTATCAGTGAAAGTGTCTTATCCTTAGGAATTCAAATAAAATTGGTTTGATTTAATATACTTAGACATTGTGAAATGATTACCACCATAGTGTTAGCTAATACCTCTATTATGTCACATAATTACCATTTCTTTTTTGTGGTGAGAACATTTAAGATCTACTCTCTTAGCAACTTTTAAGTGTATAATACAGTATGATTAACTATAATCACCATGGTGTACATTAGATGCCTGGAAATTATTCATGTTATAACTGGAAGCTTGTACCCTTTGACCAGCACCTCCCCATTACTCGCTACTACCACCCCCAAGCCCTGTAACCACTGTTCAATTCTGTGTTTCTGTTAGAAACTGAACTTCTAACATTCCACATGTAAGTGATATCACACTGTATCTGTCTTCCTCTGTCTGACCTATTTCACTTAGCATAATGCCCTCAAAATCCATCCAAAATCCATGTTGTCACAAATGGCATGGTTTTCTTCTTTCTCATGCCTGATTAATATTTCTATTCTTTACATCATGGGAACCTACAATTCTTCCCAGTCTACCCACAGATAGACATCTCCCCAAGATCACTAGCCTCCTACTTTAACCACCAGAAAGAATACACAGTTCTGGTTTAAAAGCAAGTTTTCTCTCTCTCCCTGTTGCCCTTTTTCCTTGTTCCCCATACTTTCCTGCATCTTGCAGTGATGGGGATACTGGTGCCAAGCTTCCTTCAAGGAAGCCAGCATCAATAAAGCAAAAAGCATGGGAGTGGTTGCTGGAGAAGGTATTGCCTATAACTTCCCAGAGGAAGAAAAATGTCTCCAAACATGATATCTGTGGAAAGCATGCAAACCTATTATAAATTATGAAATATTCTTTTATACTTCAAAAATTATACATTTTTCATCAAGATAAAAAATATAAAGCTAATGCACTCAAATGCCCTGCCCTTCTGCCTTTGTTAACCAGGCAGAATCCCAGTCTGAGGAAGCTCAACCAGTTCACATCCACCTGGGAACACAATTCCTCTGAGCCACGCTGACTGAGGGGAGCTTACATTTCACAGTTGTAAATGGATGAGCTCTCCAGGCAGGATCAGAACAATGACACTCAGCAATTTGATTGTCTTAAAAGAAATCCTCTTGAAAAATGATAGCAGGCTCTCCTCTAGACGGAATATTAAACCCTGGCTTAGAGATGAAAACGAGACAAAGAATGTGTCCTTTGTTGGAAGTGCCCCACTTGGGTCTTCAGCCCTTGGTTTTCCTTCTGAAGAGAGTACTCGTAGTGAGGGAATTTCAGGAGCCTGGAGGAGATAATGTTCCCTGGATAGGAGGCCATCAGTCACTCCAGCCTCCAGAGTCTCAGTGTCTAATTTGAGAATCATGGCCCTGACAGTCCACCACATCCTGGCTGCTGTTGTTCTGGCCCCAGTCCCCATGACCAGGGAGGAAAGACGATGGAGTAGATGCAGGAGAGTGTGATAGAAAGGCCTAGAGGAGGAGAGTGAGAGGAGGAGGGGAAAGAAGAGAGAAAAAAGAGAGTGAAAAGGGAAGGGAAAAGAAAGAAGAGGCAAGGAAGCAGAAAGGGACCTATCATAGCAGGTACTGCCTCCAGCAACTTCAGCCTGATCTTTGCAGGGTTTGGGATTACTGTAGGCTGGAAGAATCCCACAGTGAGCAGAGCCAGAAAGTGGAAACATTAACACAAATTTTTTTCTTTAAGATATTGATAGTTTTCATATATTTTACTCTAGGCTAAACAAGCAAAATCAATCAGTTAACTCCTGAAAAACACCTCTGCACTGTCACTCACATGGGCCAATCTGCTCCCCTTACCTATTTATAGATCCTGTCCATCCTCTGACTACAACTCAGATTTGACCTTCATGTTACAGCCTTCACTAACCACCCGCTGTTAATAAGCAGTGACACCACTCCCTTCATTTTCTGAATTTCTAGAGTAGTTATAAGCTGTAAAATTCATTTGGCAGTGAATCATGTACTACACAAGGCATCTATGTCATTGTTCTTTCAGAGCATTGTTAAATATAGGACAAATGTGTGTCCAGGTTTAGCCTGTCCTGGCTTATGCAAGTTCATTCAGATTAACAATAACACCTGTTTACTCTTAAAACCACCCCTCAGTGGGAAGATAAATAATATGGTAAGCCCATTGAAATGTTAAACTCAATGTCATTCCAAACTCTAATGAGAATCCAAAAGCTCCTCAGGGCTCCCTGGCATCCTCCACACCAGCCTGGCTCCTCACACACAGTACCCAGTAATATTTTTATTGTGAGCATGCATTGCCCTTTTCATTTCAAAAGATGGAAAATGAACAACCCCTACAAACTTGGGAACACATTGAATGTAAGGAAAGAGGTTTTAATTTAACTTAGACCCTCACTGTTTTCATTGTGTAAGACCTAAAACCCGTCACACTCCAGAGCCGAAGATGAATGTTATTCTCAGATTTGCATCTGATTTCTAAAGATCGCAATGAAGGAGAAGTGCCAGTTCAAACACAGACATGCTGGTCTTCCTCTCCTGGTGCCTGAAGACTGCTCGCCCTCTACAAGCTCAGGCTGCCTAGGCCTGCAGGTCACCTTGGGTTACTCTGAAATATATTTATTCAATTTCATTCTTACAGGCATATAAGTGGTGCTGTCAAATAAAGTGAGAATTTAAATGATAAACATTCAGAAGAACAACAGTCCAGAAAATGAAATCTCTTCTTTCTTATTGAAACATTATGTTCTCCAGGTGAATCTGAAAGTCACCTCTTTCTCCTCTCTCTTCACTTCCCTCTAGTGGGGAGAAGCCGAGAGATGATTGTTTTCATCCATTTGTTCATCTACCCATTGATCAATATTTATTAAGCATGTGTTCTGTAGTCAGTGCCAGACATGATGAGTAAAATGAACACAATCCCTGCCCTTATGTAGTTTATAGTCCAGATGTGCAAAAAAGGCATCAAATAATTGTGTAATTAATGTCTGGTGTTAGGCACAAAAGATTATTTCAGCAATCTTGTCAGAAATCCTTAACCTACTCTAGACAATCAGAAAGAACCTCCCTAAACAAGAGATACTTGACTGAGACCTGAATGATGAACAGGAAGTGGGTAGGCAAGAAAACAGGAAGAAAGCTGCAGATGGAGGTTGCAACTGACTCATAAGCCTTGAATAAGATCGAATGTTGTAACTTTGAAAAGTAAAAAGTATTCCAGCATTCCTGAGCATGGGGATGAGGCCCCAGAAAGGGATAAGGTTCCTTTAGGCTTGGTCCATGGCTCCAGGGTTTGGTTGCTTATTCTGTTTTGATCATTCACCCTAAATCTGTTACTAAGGCCAAAACCTAACCGGAGAGTTGTGCTGTGCTTAATTGCTCAGTCATCTCCAACTCTTTGCAACCTCATGGACTGTAACCAGGCTCCTCTGTCCATGGCAATTCTCCAGGCAAGAATACCGGAGTGGATTGCCATGTCCTTCTCCAGGAGACCTTCCCATCCCAGGGATCAAACTCAAGTCTCCTGCATTGTAGGCTGATTCTTCACCATCTGAGCCACCAGGGAAGTCCAAGAATACCAAAGTGGGTAGCCTATCCCTTCTCCAAGGGATCTTTCTGACCCTGAAATTGAACTAGGATCTTTTGCAGTTCTTTACCACCAGACAGCTGAGTAAACATCAAAGTCATGGCCAGGTCTTAAGGACATTCTATCTGACTCATATCATAAAAAGGAATGAAAACTGGACTTGGTAGAACTCAGGGTCCTGGCCACAGCATTACTTGAAAAGATAAACATATATATCTAACAACCATAACTTCTAAGTCAGCTCCACTTTTAAGCATTCCTTATTCCTCCCAGTTCTATGTTCTGCTTTAGGAATAACCAATCCAACAGCTATCAATTTTCTTAAGTGCCAACCCGAATATGACTGTAGGTTACTATGCTAATGCTAACAAAATAAAGGGGAAAGAGACACAGTCTGTCCTTAAGAAACTTAAAATGGGTGAGGGACATCCTAGGAGTAGAGATCTGACACGGCAGAAAAAGGAATATGGACTTTGGAGTCACAGAGCCTTGGGTTGAAACACTGACTCCATCACTTTTGAATTTTGTGAACTTATATAATTTTATTAAGCTCCCTGAGCCCCAGTGTATTAATTTGAAAAATGAAGACAATATTCACCTACTTCCTAGAGTGGTTGGGAAGATTGAATGAGGTAATATTTTCCATTACTCTGTGTGTGTGTGTGTGTGCGCGCGCGCGCACATGCGTGCAGGTGCACACAGGGAAATGAGAAGGGAGACAGAGCAAAATGATAAACAGAAATGGTCCCTTACTCTTAAATTTACAGACTGAGATATACACACAGAAATGAGCACTATGATCACAATATGGAAGGGAAATTTAACGATCTAGAAAGAGATGATGACTTTCTGAACTAAAGGACAGGCAGAGGTGATGCGGAAGAAGACACAGATCCACGAGTCATCTTATGGAAATTGAAGTTGCATAAATTAGAAAGTGTAATATTAAAATAAAATTTTTGTTTTCTACTGACAATTTGAAATAATCTGAATTCCCTGAACTCAAAATGCATTAAGACATGATTTCTTTCAAAGTTATCAGGCCAAATGTATTTCAGTTTTATTTACACTCTCACCATAAAGCAGTGACACTTTAGCTGGTAAACAGAAATACCTACCTTTCTACAGTTTCAGTCTTTACTTACGCAAGTTTTCAGCTATGCATGGACGGAGGAACCACATCCTTTCCAGTAAGTGTCAGCTACATTCGGGGTGGGGTAGGAGAAATCACTAAGACTTAAATGAATAAAGGGTAAATAAATGATATATGGTAGAATAAAATGTAGACTTTTAGATTCCTAGCTTATGTGGCTTGGTACCTGACAAACCATTTAATAAGATCTCTTTGGCTTGCTTCATAAAGAAGTGAGTTATCCATGAGAAGTGTGAAAAGAGATGATGAACAGTTCTATTTCAGAGATAATAATTAGAGTCATGTGCCTTGTTGGATCGGAGAAGGCAATGGCACCCCACTCCAGTACTCTTGCCTGGAAAATCCATGGACGGAGGAGCCTGGTAGGCTGCAGTCCATGGGGTCGCTAAGAGTTGGACATGACTGAGCGACTTAGCAGCAGCAGCAACAGCCTTGTCAGATATTGGATGAGAAAAACACTAAGAATCCCTCAAATCGAGAGATTACAAGATGAGGGTCTCCCTATACTTCTGCTCAATTCCCACAATCCTCACTGTGAGGCTCGTTCCTTCGGAACTGACTCCGCTAACTCATCTCCTGTTTTATTGTTGAACTTGTGGTATGTTCCAGGGCTGCCTCCTGCATGGACTGTGATCTCCTAGGGTTTGTGGCGGCAACAGTAGTATTAAGTGGCAGCAGTAGCAACAATGATACTATACATACTTCGCTTATTATGTGCCAAACACTGTTCTAAATACTTTCTACATATTAACCCATTTAATCCCCTCAGAGACCTTTGGATAGCTTTATCCTCATCTTACAGAAGAAACTGAAGAACAGAGAGGATAACTAGCTTTCCTAGGATCACATAGCATAGCCAGGATTCAAAGCCAGGTAGCCCATCTCCGGAATCCACGTTTTTATCCACCATGTTATCCTGCCTCTGCAAGGAGTGAAGGCTGAGAGCCTTGTGGCTCTGAAGGTATAGTGATGGTAGGTGTAGGGGTTCTCTGAAGTCAAGGACCCTCATGAGTCTTCTTCCACAATCCCCTTCCCTATAATATGTGGCCCTGGCAACATCAAAGAACTGAGCTCCTGCAAAAATCAGCAGTGCCAAAAGCCAACTCTCAAAAGCTCAGGTAACAGCAGAGATTATCACAGACAGTACGGCTGGACCTCAGGAATTCTGCCCATTTCTGCAGCCACAACATCATTCCAGCTTCTCTTTTATCTTTAAGACCAGACGGACTCTTGACTACCTCAGGGCTGAGGTGCTTACTTTTATTCTTCATTCCAACAAATCCAATGCAGAGAAAGAATACCAACACAGAGATGGGTATTTTAATACTCACATACACACTCTCTGCTATGAGTATTATGATGATGACCTACCCCAAAGAAAGCCCAGGTGGGTGGAATACCTGTAATATTTACTAGAAACATGTCCTGGGAACCCTCTGTGGTGTAACATTTATGGAAGAAGGTATTACTTAGAAATTTTAGAATTACAAGGGACAAAACCTAACTCTCAATAGCTTAGGTAACAGTTAAGATTAATTCATCAAATAATGTTGGGTTATTTCAAGGATTCATGCCCAGCCCTATAACTGGAAATCAGAAATAAATGGAAAAAGGCATCACTTAGAATTCCCTCTCCAGCTCATATTCTCAATTCTCTTTGCACATTCACTACACACTTCTCTTTTATTTTTTTTCTTTGTTTCCTTATCTTTAGCCAGACAAAATTTTGCTTCTTAAGTCCTCATGGAAGGAAAGCATGGCCACCCTGAGCTATCAATCGTACTGCTACAGGACAGAGCAAGTACCTGACCCCACTTTCCAGGTCCCAAGCCCAAACTCTGGACCAGTGTCTGAGGAGAAGAATCACTCTACCATCACAGTGACTCTTACAGACATATTAAGGATGAGCGAGGGCAAAGCAACTTACTAGAAAAGAGGGACTGAAGGACAGCCCCATGGGTGTCTTCTGCAAGTAGCTACTATGCCAATTAATGTACCTGGCAGACCCCCTCCATGAGACAGAGTTTGCCAAAGGGTTGTGTCTTAAGTAGCATGGAAGCTGCAGGTACCAGGCATTGGTGAACATGTAAACAGCATGTATTCTAAAACAATAGTTGATATTTATTACACATTTAATATCTGCCAAGAGAACACATCTCTATTAAGATCGTAATGGAATTGTCTCTGTTTCAGAGATGAGAAAACTCAGTTTTGGAGAAAGGCAGTGAACCTGCTCAAGTTAGACAGCTAGGAAATTTCAGTTTCAGAGTTTGAATGTGATTCTGTCTAAACTTAGACCCAGAACTCTTGCCACTAAGATGTTCTTTCACTCTCTCTTTCATGTAGCATGCGCTAAGCCCGATGCCAAGTAGGAAAATTCCAAATGCACACCCCAGGTGGTTAAAAGAAAAAATATACAGAATCACCAGCCTTGAAGATGCAGTGTTTTCACTTTGATGCCCCTCATCCACTAAAAAAAGAGAGCTGACACATCGCTCAGTGCTTTAACCTCAAATGACTCCACGTGGCATTCCAGGTCAGATGTGGAGCTGTTCTGCACCCTTAAGAAGAATCCAACATCGTGTATTTCTCTTCTTTTGGCTTCCCATTGTCAATTGCAAATTGAAACTTGCCCTGGGCACTTGCCATCTACCTCTACAAGAATTAAATCATGTGATGCTGAAGCTGCTGACCTTCAATGCCCCCTGCAATTAGTTCAGGGTGGAGAGCAAAAACGAGGCACAACGAGGCACCCTGTGCTCTGGGAAAAACTGGCAGGACAGGCCTTCAGATAGTCAGATATTTTCAGGAGTTGATTCAGTGAGCCCAATTCTTACATCTCCTTATATCTAGAAAAGCACTAAAATTCTTCATGGTGATGACTGTTTCTCATGACAGGCAAAAGCTTCATAAAACTAGCAGAAAACTTTTGGAAAAATATGTGCTTGACTGCACATATTCTCCCTTCACCAAAATTACATATATACCGGCCTTCCCCTTGCCCTTTGGAGAACTTTCTCAGTTATCTGAGGTGGTGTCTCCAGGGCTGCAGTCCTCATTTTGCCCTAAATAAAACTTAACTCACAATTCTCATGTTGTGCATTTTTCTTAAGTCTACACCAGGAAGGTCTTCCAAGTCCCTAAAGACTCAAGGGATAATTCTATGATGCAAACTTTCACTTACAGACAAAGGTTCAATAGCTGCCAATTCCTATGTGATACCATTCATGACTCAGGAAGCACATGCTGGGTTTGGGATTCTGAGCACGTTGCATGACTAAACTCACATTTTGTTGCTATTCTACCTTATAGGTGAGAAAAATGAACACTGGGATATTTCATTTGGCCTATCTAAACCCAGAATCACAGACACCTCTCAGCTAAATAACTATACAAGAGATAGATATTAAAAAAAAAAAAAAAAAACAACTCAGTGCTGAAAGATTTCAGAGACGCATCCCTGACTGCTGGCTCCTCCTTGGACCACAGACCCCTGTCCTTTCTCCTATGCAGGTGGCTATCAGACTGCCCTAAAGGTGCCCATTTTGTGCCTGGCTCCTGCACTAGACTGTTCTCTTTGCTATAGTACTTCCCACATCTAGCATAGTGTCACACAGATACTAACTCAAGAGGTGCTCACCATGGAAGCAAAGGAGACACGTAGAGAAGAGAGAGAAGAAAAAGAAAAAAGGAATAAATGAGGGAGGGAAGAAGAAAGACAGAAAGAGAGGGAAGTCTGGGGGTGGATACAGATTGTACATCCTAAAGGCAGGCCAGTTTTTGAAACGAGTCATCTATAAACTTAGAGAAGATCTATTAACACCTAGAAATCCTTAATTCTGACAAGATGACAACCTGAGTGGTCACTAGACTCCATTAATCCTCAAAGAGAGAACGTAAAACCCTTCCCTAAAGTCTCGCGAGGCAGAGTGCTGGATGTTGCGCTCTGTAACAGAGGATACCCTCAACCAACACTGTGTAGGCAGATATGGCTGACTGAAGAGAATGGCCATTTATCTGTCATTCTCAGCCCGGCAAGGAGGTCCTTCTAGTTATGCCAGTTAAATTTCCATTTCTCATGTGTCAATGCATTCAACTACTGTCTTAGGAGAAACCTGAGCCTACAAAGCAGGCACTCTGACCCTCACCAAGGAAATAGTGTTGTGTATCTTCGGGCCATGGGGCTTCAGCAGCGTAAATTGAAAAAGTAAACCCGATTTGAGGGATATATAAATGACAAACTGAAAAAAGAATTAATATTTAGCTTTGTAAGAACGCAGCTCTCCACCTCATTATGAAAGCTGTTTTTACTGTAACCAGAGGAAAAATGAATTGTTAGAAGCTCCCCAAAATGTGCAGCTGAGAATGCCTTTATATTAATGAGGAAAGTGATGTTGATTAATGGGCAGCCTGAAAGCGAGAAAGAAGCTTTCCTCCCTTCTGTCTTCCTGCCAGTCAGGGAACAGGTACCCCACCAAGGTCCCCAGGCACAGCAAGACCACAGTCCCCTGGGTCTGCTGCTGGCTGGGGCACCGCATAGTCAGATCATGCTTCTTTCAATTATACTGACAAACATGTCTAAGCTTGAACAAATTGGCCCCTGTGAATTAGACTGCATTATTATAGAAATCCACATCTTTCAAGCCTCCCTGACCTTAATTGATCAGGATCCCTCTACAGCAGCCTACAGCTAGTCGGGAAAAAGATTTTCTGAAAGTTTAGCTAAATGACTATATTGATTTTTACCCTTAATATTTTCCTATATTCATCACATTTCTTACATTTTCTTAGTACCTTGCATGTTTCCATGGCTTTCTGGCCAGCTTTATGTAGTAACTGCTTTAACACAGTCCAGCAAAGGAACAGGATCCCTGTTTTACAGGTCAGAGTCCACAAGGATGTGAAAATACCTTAACCAAAGAGTGAGAAATGAGGTATTTTGACTCATAGACTAGCATGACTTCTTCTTAATGGTGGCTTTGAAGATAGTTTTTACTTGGAGCAAGAGTTTCTATAGGACTTTGCTACCTTATGGTTCACACAGGCCACAAACCATCCAGAAGTGAGAAGCCAACCTTCTTTCCTAACAAACCACAAGGAAAACAGCCTCCTCCGCCTGGTATATACACTGTATTCATTCTGTACAAAAACAAGGCTTTCTGTGAACAATCAGAGGCCAGCTCTGTATGCTGCCTTCTATTCCCAACTGTGCTCAATTTCAGGCAGACTTTCAAACATCAATGTCTTTCGTTCCTCCTGAGACATCAGTACACACAATGAAGGAGTGACCTAAACAAGCAGACAAGCTTTGGTGGCATGTGAAATCATACCCTTTGGTCAAGAGTTCAACCTTACGAGGAGCAGGCTTAATGAGGTCTGAAGCTCACACAATTTTGAGGGCCATTCCTACAACATGACAGCCAGCTACAACTCACTTCTGCAAAGAAAGGACTATCAACTACACAACTCCAACCCACTGTGATCTCAAGGCAATTTCCCCTTAGCCAGATCCCAAAAGTGTCTTCAGCTTCTCCACTAACAGCAAAACAAAATGACGTGTTTGGAGAAGCTGGAGAGAAAGAAAGACTGGTTTTTTAAACTGATAATGGTTAAAATATCTCCATTTTGAGAAAAAAAAAAAAAAGATGACCTAAAGCACCTGGACTCTTTACTACAGGCAAAGCCAAAACTCTGACTCTAGCATATCTGGTCTGAACAGACCTTTGTTACATTAGACCACCATCCTTAGAGCAAAGCCAGTCTATGTCCCTGACTTGAATTTCATACCACTTCCCCAGGAGCCAGAAGGTTCACTTGTACCTCTCACAACCACACTTGCTTGGAAAGAGGCAATTTGGAAGTGCATGTCCAGTATCTACATGATTTAGCCCCAACCTTGAGTCTTTTAGGACTTTCCTAGTGGCTCAGACAGTAAAGCATCTGCTTACAATGTGGGAGACCCAGGTTTGATTCCTGGGTTGGGAAGATCTCCTGGAGAAGGAAACGGCAACCCACTCCAGTACTCTTGCCTAGAAAGAGGTCACAAAGAGTTGGATATGACTGAGCGACTTCACTTTCACTTGAATCTTTACTTGGTACCTGATGATCTGATTGTGTGAATACTAGAGTTGCAGTTGTTTATAATAAATAAAACATAATAAGTCATTCCCAATGTGAGCAAATATATGAATGTGTCCTGCAACAGTGAGGCATACTGTTCAAGCACAATGGAATCATCCTTTCAGGAAGCAGAAGCATTTCAGGATTCTCAACCTTCTCCATAGTCATCACTGTGAATTTGATAGTTCTCTTAAAGAGAGAGGATTTTAAAAACTGGGCATCTACTGATAGGCTTCCCTTTCATTTCTGTCTCTAGTTAACTCACTGGTTCTCACCAGGTACACAAGGAATACCACATAGGATTATACATGTAACGCCCTGTATATTTTAATTGATAGGTAGTATAAAAGATTTTTATGTGTGGTTTTAACTAGTATCCATGACTTTCACCTTATTCATCGATTCTGGAGCCTAACCCACACAGATGTGACTTCACAGAATTTTTGTTCATTAAACCAAGAAAGTAAATAATTTTCTTTGTAAAGAATAATTATATGACATACACTTTTCATTGTATAACCTCAAGGCAGGGAGGAGCAGAATGAAAACAGTAGTGTGCAGCATCCTGATAAACCTCCCCAGACACGAAAGGAAATTGCATCTCTAATCTCAAAATCTGATTAAATAGGAAAGAGAGAGGGGGTAGTGAGAAAGCTTCACATACTCTTGGGTAACTTTTGAAGGGAGCACTTCTGAGCTCTACATCACAGGGTTTTTAATTTGTATTCCATATTTCTCCCATAAATAAGAACCTATACATTACATTTGGTTATAAACATTGGAAAGACTTGAGTTTTTATGTTTTAATAACTGTGTTAATCAGATAGGAATAAAAGCGAGAAATTTCAAGCTGGCCAGCTAGGAAGGATGAAGTGGAGACCCTAGAAATCAATGTGTTTACCCAGCTGGCTGGTTAGATCCCATTAAGGCAACTTCAAGAGACCACTCCCCACCTTCTTTTGTTCTCTCCTATTCCTAGCAGGCTCTAAATTCAGGTTTCCTTTCATTTCATTATAAATTTTACATTTATTCATGGGTTGTCCAGATATATTTTTTAACTCTCATCTGCAGTTTGTTCTATTGATCTTTTAATGACTGGTTTTCAACTTAATTTCATCCATCAGGCCAATAAAAAACCTACTATGTACTAGATATTATTCTATGTATTGGACAGACAGTTGTGAGCAAACATCTCCATGACATATGAAACTGATACTTTTATGGGTAGAAATGATCAAGTATCAATAGTCTCACGTGGTTAAGCCTACATTGGGGAGATAGAAAATAAATGTCTTGGTAAGAACTTTGGTAATATATTAGAACCTACTCTGAATTTATAGCCTTCAACAACTAGCGTCTATTTGATTGCTGTCTCAGCCTTGAAAACTGAAGCTCGAGGTCCTCAGAAGTCAGCAGAGGGCCTCAGGGGAAAAAGCTGTATTCAGTGATTTCCGTGCCCTCTACTTGGTACTTTCATGGGGTTTTTGGCTTGTGATAAATCCTAACATTCATACTGGCTCGATGACGATGGGTTATCATTCTTTAGTCAAGAGTGTTAGTTATTTCTAATTGGAGGTTTGACAGAAGACTAGTTTATTTCATACCATCTGAAATAAAGTAAGGTTACTGGTGAGAACTGGGAGCATTTTCATTAGCCTATTACCTTCAGTGTAATCACAGCCCATAAGCTGGAATTTGCTTGGTTCTGATGCTCATGGCTTTTAGGGGGGTTTTCCTTCCAACAGAAGCACTTCCAACAGTGCTTCTATGGCCCACTGATGTGTGAACATCTATGAACCTTCTGAGATTTACTGCACCCATATTCTTCCTGAGGGAAACTGTGCCTGGTTCCAGGAGGCCTCCTGATAAAGGAGGAAAATATGTCTTCAGAGAACTGACAGATTCTTAGAGCCTCATGCAGGACTGAAACAGTGGGGGAAAGCCCTGAAGCTGGGGAGAAGTGATTCTGCCATTTATCAGCTGTATAAGCTTTGATACATTATTATCTACCTAAACCTACCTCAGTTTCTTGCAGAGAAAATGAGGCTCTACTCTTCAGATTGTGAAATGAGAGTGCATGAAAGTGCAACAGTAAGTGCTTTGTAAACTACAACATACAGAGGGTGATGTTCAAAATGAGGAAACACAATTTTGAAAAAGATCACCTGATTCATCCCAGAAATTAAAAGCAGAGTCCCCAGATGACTAGACAGAGAATTTTAGGCAGCTGAGGATCAGCACACTTAAGGGTGAATTCATGAAGAACAGCACAGAACCTATATTTATACACTGCCGGTGTTTTAGGGTCGACAAAGCATGGCAAAGTGGGAGCATGCCAAACGGAAAGAACACTGGTTTCCTCACAAGAAATCTGGGCTTCACATCCCAGCTCCGTTACCTACTGACACTGGAAGCTTTGACAAGTTAAAGGACTTATCAGAACTTTTGTTCCTCAGGTGCATAGGGATCAAACACTCAAATTTATTGTCTACTGTAGAGCAGTAAATTCCTTTTGCCACTGTATATACATCAACACAGGTAACCCTCATATCAACATTATGAGATGTATTTTTGTTTTCACCTTAAAAATGAAGAAAATGACTTGTCCAAGAAAAAGATATAAACATAAGTAGCAAAACTATGGTTTTCAATATTGTCTCAGGTATTTCCACTACACTATTGTCGCCTCCTCTGTAATCGGTCAGGACTACTGTATAACTAGCAAGGACACGAGGTGGTAATTTTAAATAGAGTAAACAGACATCACCCTCCTGGAGCAGGTGGAAATACACAAGTTGCATTTAAGTGCTATCCAAATACTTAGAAGACTGAACCCCAGGCTGTGAAGGTGCAGAATAATGACCTGAAGTCATCCTAGATGTGGAATTTATTTCTTACCCCAGCACACAAAGTATCTTGGGTTATTGCTACATTCAACTCACTAGGTTCAAACAGTGTGATACCAACAATGTAATGAACCAACATAATCTGCCTGAGAAGTAGATTAGGACATATGGCTGGAGAGTTGAGGTAGTACCATGAAGGTGTATTGTTGGTACCACCAGATGCCGAACAACTTGTAATGATCTTTAGTAACTGGTATAGAGAAAAGGGCACTTGCCAGACCCAGGTGCCAAGGAATGTACTGATTTGTTCTAGGAATGAAGCCACATCTGGAATAGCAGCTGCAATTGGAGTCACTACCCAAAGGAGTTCTTGATAATCCACCGTCACCTTCCAAGATCTGTCTGTCTTCTGCACAAGCCAAAGAAACAAACCGAATGAACACTAGATAGGAAATATTAATACAACGTTTGTATCTTTCAGGTTTTTCATAATGCCACTATCTCTGAAATCCCTCCAGAAATACACTGTGCTCTCAGCCAGCAAGAAATCATGCTGATGTTTCTCTCTTATCAAAAGCTTACAGGTCCTAGAATAAAGGACTCTAAAAATAAGAATGGCTCCTCTTATTGATTCCCATGGTGATCCACAAGAGAAGGTGTTGCTTTACCATCACTTTGACCTCTTCTGGTTTAGAAGACCTAGTTCCCAAGGGAGCATGCTTCCAGCAGGAGACACAACAATACTTTACTGAAACTGGTAGCTGAGACAGCCACCAACCAAGCTGAGCTCCTCCTGGCAGTAATTTAATAGTTAAAGAAGGCGATTCACTGTACTGACTGGGATAAGGATGATTTTAAGAGGATACAGTAGCAATTGCCACTCCATACTGGAGGTAAGGAAGAGTTCATCTGGAATTTATGAGAGTCCCTGGGGCTTCTCTTGGTACTCCAGGTCCTACAACTAAAGTCAGTGGAAATTGTCCACAACCCTATACAGTCAGAAATAATAGTGCCCTAAAACCTTCATGAATAAATGTTTGGGTCACCCTATTTGACCAGGAACCAAAACCAGCAGATTTTTTTTAGTACAGGCAAAGGAAATACAAAATAAAGAACATGTAGGGGGAGGAAAAGGTAGTTAAAAATGCCAGGAATAACCACATGGGCAATTGCAGAAACAAGAACTATAATAAATTTTAGGACTTCTTCCTTATTTTAATATGAATATGTTTCAGTACACATTGACTATTTTTTTTCTCTTCATGTCTCCAATCCCCTTATTATCTAACAGAAGATAAAATAATGGTAATTAAGTTTATCTCAGTACCTAAATTACAAGATACCAAAAGAAGCATGTGATTTCATAAGAAGATGAATACACAACATGCAAAAATGAATTAAAAGAATTTGTATCTACTTTTGAGGACTTTCCTGGTGGATCAGTGGTAAAAAATCCACCTACCAATACAGGACACATGGGTTCTATCTCTGGATTGGGAAGATCCCCTGGAGGAGGGCATGGCAACCCATTCCACTATTCTTGCCTGTGAAATCCCATGGACAGAGAAGCCTGGCAGGCTGTAGGCCATCGGGTCACAAAAGAGTCAGACACCATGACTAAACAATTATGTACTTTTGAAGGTGGTGGTCTGTTTTCAGTTGTACAAGGGATTGCTGCATTATGTTAGGCTGAAACATGGTTTTTGTACTGTATTCATTTGGAAGGTAAGTGGTGTTAAAAGATGACTATACAGAAAACACACAGAGAGGGTGTCAACTAAGCTGAAACTATATTTCCCAGATTCCCTTTCCTGCATAGTCCCAGGTTAGTGTGGACTAAAGGAGAAATCTGCACAAGATCTGGAGGGCGACATGAAGCAGCAGATAGAAGGTCAGTGCTGGGCAGCTGTGGCAGCCCATGTGTATTTTGCTGATCTGCTGGCTCACCGGCTGGCATGGAGCAGCAGCCAGGCTCCCAGAAACTCCAGATCCCACTACATCTCTTCCTTTAGTCTCTGACTCTTAGGCCAGGTATGTGTTTATCTCTGTGAGGAAGGAGCCAGTTTCTCCTTGTAAGTCACCTGCATCACCAAAGATGAAGTCCTAGAGGTAACGAGGGATGGATGTGGGCTTCAACACATCCTCATGGGTTCTATTTTGTCCTTGCTCTCCTCTATTTCATGTCCCTCTCTTCTTTTTTTAAAAAATATTTATTTACTTGACGGGATCTTTCATTGAGGTGTTCAGGCTTCTCTCTAGTGTGGTGTTCAGGCTCTTAAACATGCAGGTTCAGTAGTTGTGGTGCGTGGGCTTAGCTGCTCCACCACACTTAGGCTCTTAGTTCCCTGCTCAGTAATCAAACCTGTCTGTCCTGCATTGGAAGGCGGATTCTTAATCATTAAACAACTAGGGAAGTCCCTCACACCCATCTTTTCTTACCAACTGACATGCTTAATCGCTCAGTCGTGTCTGACTCTTTACAACCCACAGATTATAGCCTTCCAGGCTCCTCTGTCCATGGGGTTCTCCAGGCAAGAATACTGGAGTGAGTTGTCATTCCCTTCTCCAAGGGGATCTTCCCCATCCAGGGATCAAAACCAGGTATCCTGCATTGCAAGTGTATTCTTTACAATATGAGCCACCATGGAAGCCCCTTTGAACTGACTATCCTGCTATTTCAGACCCTACCAATAGACACAAACGGAAAGGCACACTGTCCAATCAGCTCCCACAACTGCATAGTTCAAACCTCAACAACAAAGCCCTATTGTATAATTTTATACTGTGTAAACCACCCCTAGTGGTTCTGCTTCTCTGGTCCACGTTAACTGATGGGTACAAAGACAGAAGTGGCAGAGCTAGAGCTCATACTTAACTCATTTCTAACTGATTCAGGGTGCCTTGCACTAAATTGTTGCCTCTACCTTACGGAGGACCATATACCTGAAGGGTGTTGGTGGTTTAAAATAGCATATTGGCCACTACTCTCCCTCCTGGGAAAATGGAGACATACAGGCTGCTCAAAGAGCTTTGAGAAATTAAGATGATTGAATGTTTGGCCCAGAAGTTGCAGATTAAGTGAACTGATACCAGCCTGCATGGAAGGTATCTAGGAGTAGGCCCTATCCCAGGGGCTTCCTTCAACTTTGGCCCATTCAGAAGTTTTAGCTGCAAATTGCATAATAAAGATAGGAGGTATGTTGATCACATTTTCAGATGACACACGGTTGGGCCAGCTAGCAAATATGCTGAGAAAGAGATTCAAGAATCCAAAAGGTTTGACAGGATGAATAATGAGTCACAGCTAACAAGATGAAATTCAACAGGATGGATATCAAGTTTTACCCTCCACAGGGTGTAAATACACCCTCCCTACACTGGAGACTGGTGCCAGGGAATCGCTTGAGTTCAGTGTGGGCAGAAGCACATGATACTGATTATGGGTCAGCTTCAAGGGAATGCCTCTGGGTTCAAAAATCATCCTGACAAATAGAGACTTAGAGAAACTGCTTACTAGCAGCCTTTGTGAAAACCCATTGAGCTCATTACCAATCAACACCATGATTACATTAGAGAATTCAGTTGTATAATCATCAGTCTTCATTATTCAAGGTGTGGTATACTCCAGTACACATTGAAAGTTACCATAGAACTTTGCTTTGCTCAAAACCACACAGCTGAGGTTCAGGGTACAACCCTGAAGGCCATATTTCACTTCAGTTCAGTTCAGTTCATTCGTTCAGTCGTGCCCCATTCTTTGTGAGCCCATGGACTGCAGCATGCCAGGACTCCCTGTCTATCACCAATTGCCGGAGTTTAATCAAACTCATGTGCATTGAGTCAGTGATGCCATCCAACCATCTCATCCTCTGTCAACCCCTTCTTCTCCCATCTTCAATCTTGTCCAGCATCAAGGTCTTTTCCAATGAGTCAGCTCTTCCCATCAGGTGGCCAAAGTATTGGAGTTTCAACTTCAGCATCAGTCCTTCCAATGAACACTCAGGACTGAGTTCCTTTAGGATGGACTGGTTGGATCTCCCTGCAGTCCAAGGGAGGCTCAAGAGTCTTCTTCAACACCACAGTTCAAAACCATCAATTTTTCAGCACTCAGCTTTCTTTATAGACCAACTCTCACATCCATACATGACCACAGGAAAAACCATAGCCTTGGCTAGACAGACCTTTGTTGGCAAAGTAATATCTCTGGTTTTCAATATGATATCTAGGTTGGTCATAACTTTCCTTCCAAGGAGTAAGCGTCTTTTAATTTCATGGCTGCAATCACCATCTGCAGTGATTTTGGAGCCCAGAAAAATAAAGTCTGACACTGTTTCCACTGTTTCCCCGTCTATTTGCCATGAGGCGATGGGACCGGATGCCATGATCTTAGTTTTCTGAATGTTGAACTTTTAGCCAACTTTTTCACTTTCCTCTTTCACTTTCATCAAGAGGCTTTTTAGTTCCTCTTCACTTTCTGCCCTAAGGGTGGTGTCATCTGCATATATGAGGTTATTGATATTTCTCCCGGCAATCTTGATTCCAGCTTCTGCTTCTTCCAGCCCAGGGTTTCTCATGATGTACTCTGCATATAAGTTTATGGTTTAAATAAGCAGAGTGACAATATACATATAAATATAAATAAGCAGGGTGACAATATATAGCCTTGACGTACCCCTTTCCCTATCTGGAACCAGTCTCTTGTTGCATGTCCAGTTCTAACTGTTGCTTCCTGACCTGCATACAGGTTTCTTAAGAGGCAGGTCAGGTGGTCTGGTATTCCCATCTCTTTTGGAATTTTCCACAGTTTATTGTGATCCACACAGACAAAGGCTTTGGCATATTCAATAAAGCAGAAATAGTTGTTTTTCTAGAACTCTCTTGCTTTTCTGATGATCCATTGGATGTTGGCAATTTGATCTCTGGTTCCTCTGCCTTTTCTAAAACCAGCTTGAACATCTGGAAGTTCACGGTTCACATATTGCTGAAGCCTGGCTTGGAGAATTTTGAGCATTACTTTACTAGCGTGTGAGATGAGTGCAATTGTGCGGTAGTTTGAGCATTCTTTGGCATTGCCTTTCTTAGGAACTGGAATGAAAACTGACCTTTTCCAGTCCTGTGGCCACTGCTGAGTTTTCCAAATTTGCTGGCATATTGAGTTTAGCACTTTCACAGCATCATCTTTTAGGATTTGAAATAGCTCAACTGGAATTCCATCACCTCCACTAGCTTTGTTCATAGTGATGCTTCCTAAGGCCCACTTGACTTCACATTCCAAGATGTCTGGCTCTAGGTGAGTGATCACACCACCGTGATTATCTGGGTTCTGAAGATCTTTTTTGTACAGTTCTTCTGTGTATTATTGCCACCTCTTCTTAATATCTTCTGCTTCTGTTAGGTCTATACCATTACAGACTAGCATTTGACTAACATGGGGAGGATATATAATTACATCAATGAAGAACATATCAAAAATAGTGATCATGAGAGTTGGTGCCATATAAGTTGAGTTTTCACATAAGAAAAACATAAAATTTTATTTGTACTTCTAGAATACAGATGGTCAGACACTACAGAAAGGGACACCTTTATTACTAAAATGAATAAGCATAGAGTATAGTGGTTAGGTTGGGCTCTGGAGTCAAACTACTTAGGTTAGAGCTTATGAGTCACTCTCCAGCCATGTGACTTGGGCAGCTTATTCATTTTCTCAGGTCTTAGCTTTCTCATATAGAAAATGGGAAATAAAAGTATATCCCCCTCATCCATGTGTTGTGGAGATTAAATTGAACAAAAACAAACAGTATTTATCTCACCTGGTTGCTATGACTGCAAAACAAAGCAGCACATACTTATAAAGCATTTAAAAGAAGTCACTTGGTCAGAATTAAGTAAATACTTACTATTCTTTTTATTATTAGGAAGCCTGTTCTGAGGCTCAGAGGTATTCCCAAACTGAACACCCTGCAATAAGTTGGTAGCATCTTGTGTCTGAGTGTGTTTAAACTAAGATATGTTGTCTTTTGATCAGGGATATCTTAGAGTGGTCTGTGAATGGTGAGGTGACTGCAGCCATGAATTCAGAAGACTGTAAAACAACAATAATCTCAGACTGGTGTTTCACACAGCCCATTAAACATGTGAATCACCTCTGTATTTTACTATTTTATTTATTGTTTGGGTATTCATACAGCATGCCGAGATCTTAGTTCTCCAACTGGGGATCGAACCTATACCCCTTGCAGTGGAAGCATGGAGTCTTAACCACTGGGCCACTAGGGAAGTATCAATATGTTGTCTTTTATTAGGGATAACTTGTTCATTGTTGTTCAGTCATTAAGCTGTGTGCAGTTCTTTGTGACCCCATGGACTGCAGCATGCCAGGTTTCCTTGTCCTTCACTAACTCCCAGAGTTTGCTCAAATTCATGCCCACTAAGTTGGTGATGGCATCCAAGCATCTCATCCTCTGTCGCCCCCTTCTCCTCCTGCCCTCAATCTTTCCCAGCATCAGGGTCTTTTCCCGTAAGTCAGTTCTTCACATCAAGTGGCCAAAGTATTTGAGCTTCAACTTCAGCAGCAGTCCTTCCAATGAACATTCAGGGTAGATTTCCTTTAGGATCGACTGGTTTGATCTCTTTTTGTCCAAGGGAATCTCAAGAGTCTTCTCCAACACCACAAATGGGATATCTTAAAGTAGTGTTTCTCACACCTCAATGTACATGTAAAGCATCTGTGCATCTTATTGAAGTGTGTATTCTAACTCAGCAGGTCTGGCATGGGGCCTGAGAGTCTGCATCTCTAACAAGTTCCCAGGTTAGTATTGGGAGACTGCTGGTTTAGTTACCACATTCTGAGAAACAAGACTACAGAACACCTCTTCCACTGGGTGGGAAGAAAAGGAATAAAGTCCCTTCCATTCTAAAATATCCATATTTTATAACATTCTAAATATAAGAGTATTCAGTATCTTGAAGCCACACTGTAACTGAGTAATCTAGCGCAAGTGCCCTAATCTTGTGCCTTGTTTTGATACATTCTACAAGCACTTTTAAGGAATGAGTACTTTTTACAGCAAAATCCAAAGTCCTCAGATGGAAGCTGATCTACTTCTGCAGAGGGTTTCATCTCCTAATTGGCTAAACATCTGCTCCAGCTCTAAGCACAGATTTATCTTTATCAAATACTGATTGGTCTCTGGCTCCTGCCGGCTGCTGTGTCCTGGTGTGATGGAGAACAAAGCACGGCAGCTGTGAGATGTCAGGAAGCCTCAGGAGGAAGGCAAAGAAGGGCCAGGGAAGCAGAAAACAAAGAGACTCACACATTACTGGCAGGAAAAAGAGCAAACTCTGCTAGCCTCAAGGCAGAATGGAACCAGATCTGGAGATGGGAAGATCCAAGACAGGAAGAACTAAGATGCTGAGATCTTAGTTCCCCAACTAGGGGTAGAACCTATAGCCCCTGCAGTTGAAACAAAGAGTCTTAACTACACTTATATTCATTCATTGAAGGTCTGAATATTCATTGGAAGGTCTGATGCTGAAGCTGAAGCTCCAATACTTTGGCCATCTGATGCAAAGAACCGACTCATTGGAAAAGACCCTGATGCTGGGAAATATTGAGGACAGAAGAAGGGAGCAATGGAGGATAAGCTGGTTGGATGGCATCACCGACTCAATGGACATAAGTTTGAACAAACTCTGGGAGATAGTGAAGGGCAGGGAAGCCTGGCGTGCTGGATAGGAAGATCCTTAGAGATTGCCTGATTCATTGTCTGCAGTTTTCAGATACTGAAACAAAATTGCCATAAGAGGTTATGACCTTCTAGAAGTAATACATGGATGTAGCTTCAGAAACAGAAGCCAGACCATGCAGCTTCTGGTCTGGAGCTCACCCTACTGGCCCATGACTGCCTGCCATCTCCTCCTGAGGAGTCCCGACCTAGCGATGCTGCTTTTTCTCTCCATGGATCCTCTTCATGCTTCAATTGCCCTTCAGAGTAAGCAGGGCTGAGAGAGATTCTGGGGAGACTGTTAGAGAACAGAGAACTCCTGGTTTATTCAGGTTAATTTCTCAAGATGAAAATGCTCTAAAAGATCTGCGAAGTATTTACATACCATTCCCATTGCTTTCTGTCTGTGTTGTATGAATAAATTAGACAGCAAATATAACACAGCATCTGTGAGAGGCTATGCCTTTCAGGAAGTAACACATGGAGGGAGCATCAGAGTTAGGAAGCTGGCCAACCAGCTGGCCTTGACACCTTTTCAAGAGCCAAGAGGCCAGAGTTCGACCCTAGTTCTCAGTATTTCTCCCCTGAAGGCCGCTGGGTTCAAGCCTACCTCCTCTTCCATTCATGAACTGTTCTTGTTGCAATAAAAGTAAAAATTTAAAGGGTGCATACCCCCTTTAGGGAAGATCAGGTCAGAAAAGGGGCAATAAATGACTTTGGGAGCTTTGGTCAGGGAAGCAGGGAACCTGGAAAGTCACAAGAATTATTCCAGACCTGGAAACCCTAGCTTCTCCGAAATCCCCTATCTTCATACTGGCTGAGTACTTTAGACATTCTTCGAAGAGGAATAAAAGTCATTAATTCATACTAACATGAACTGACTAACATCTAGGCATCTCCCAAGAGGCTGGGTTATAGAGGGGTCTCCACGAATGTCTCCTGTCCTACATGGGGGAAGGTGTCTACAATCCCGAGAGCCTCAGAAGGTGCTTTATCCACGCTTGATCTTCTACATCCTGTGAAGTAGTTTAGGAAAGAAGTGTCATCTCCACCCTCTCCAATGAGGTCCTAATCCCCTCTTTATCAATTTGCTGAAATCAAATGTGACAGAATTGGGAATTCCCTGGTGGCCCAGTGGTTAACACTTGGTGTTCTCACTCTTGAGGTCCAAGGTTTGATCCCTGGTTGGGGAAAATAAGATCCCACAAATTCTCGTCTTTCGCTCAGGCCCGTGGGCAAGTGTCGCGGCAGGATGGGCAAGTGTCACGGTCTTTGTACTGCCAGGAAGCTCCGTAGCCACCAACGAGACCAGAAGTGGCATGATAAGCAGTACAAGAAAGCCCATCTGGGCACAGCCCTGAAGGCCAACCCTTTCGGCGGTGCTTCTCACGCCAAGGGAATTGTGCTGGAAAAAGTAGGAGTTGAAGCCAAACGGCCAAATTCTGCCATCAGGAAGTGTGTCAGGGTTCAGCGAATCAAGAATGGCAAAAAAATCACTGCTTTTGTATCCAATGATGGTTGCTTGAATTTTATTGAGGAAAATGATGAAGTTCTGGTTGCTGGATTTGGTGGCAAAGGTCATGCTGTTGGTGACATTCCTGGAGTCCGCTTTAAGGTTGTCAAAGTAGCCAATGTCTCTCTCTTGGCTTTATACAAAGGCAAGAAGGAAAGACCAAGATCAATAATTTTGATGATGAAAGCACGATAGTAATAAATTTTCCTATACCAAAAACAAAAAAGGATCCCACAAATCCTCAAAGCTGCTCAGCATGTCCAAAATAATAATCAATTCAGAACTAGGGGCTTCCCAGGTAGCATAGTGGTAAAGAATCCACCTGCCAATGTAGGAGATGCAAGAGGCATGAGTTCGATCACTAAGTTGGGAAGACCCCTGGAGAAGGAAATGGCAACCCGCTCCAGTATTCTCACCAGGAGAATCTCATGGACAGAGGAGCTGGGTGAGCTATAGTCCATGGGGTGGCAAAGAATCAGACACCAGACATGACTGAGCATGCAGATGCATGTGCACACACATACACACACACACAACAGAATTAATGATGCATCACTTAAACAAGAGACAATGCATTATTTTTTTACAGAAATACATTTGTCACAACTGAAATACCATGCACATTGATGAAAGAAGGGCCCCAACCAGTGGTATTCTTGAGAGAGCCCCAGGGTCAGGCATTTATTTGCAGCGTTACACAGCACTGATGGTCCAGCCTCTAGAGCACACCAAAATCAGGAACTCAGAGGCCGCTACTCAATGGTAAGGCAACCTATGGTTCTCTCTATTTAGCTGTTTGGGTAATTTTTCATTATTTCTATGGAACTGAAGTGCTTCCACTCATGTATAAATCCCCCTAGGTCTGTGATACCTGTGGGTGGACAGTGAAGACAATAACAGGCAGCAGCAACAGTCTGAGCATCCTGCTGTCCCAGTGATCATCACTGAGGAGGCATCTGAAAACCAGGAAGGATCTGGGGGAACCACACAGTGCTTTTCTCTGCCTTTCACCAAGATGACTCCCCAACAGGACTTTACATCGATAATCATTTCCACGTTTAAACTAATGCATAGAAGAAGCAATAGAGCAAACCTTTTACCCTACGTGTTTTCAATAGCAAATGTGTGAAGCACTGGAAACAGAGAGTGTTGACTATACCAACAAAACCTAATAAATTCCATTGCCAATCTACAGTTCTGTGTTGTCAGCCCATCTTTGGCTTTATTGTCCACAATAGTAGGCAATAAATAACACAGCCAGTGTCACAACAAGTTCCCACAGAGAAGAGAGACAGCCACATATTTGAGTGAAAAAAGGACAGGTTTCAAAACCCTAACTACCCTTAGTATTTAGGATTCCCTCATGGGCATTTTTCAAGGAAGCTTTGGTAACTTCCTTCTTTTCTCTGGACAGGCCAAGTCCTAGAGAGTGATAGCAGGAAGGAAGATGGTATAGAGTGAAATGTGAAATGGTCACTATCATTTTGCTTGTAACTGCAAAGTGAGGACTAAGAGCCCTCTTATCCATATTTGCTTGCAATTTTCTGAGTTCGCTTTAATGGATATGACATTTCATTAATTCTGATTCATTGTATACTCAAGCCAAAACACATGCAGTTTAGTTCCATTTACTGACAGAAAATAGAAGCTGAAAAATTCCAAGTCAGAGCAATAACTGAAGGTGTGTAATTACTCATTACCCAATCAGCTACCAGGTTCAGGGGGCAAGAATGCTTTGGAGATAAATTGCAACTTTTGTGAGTGAATCTGACAGGCTGGGTTAGTAGGTGTGTTTCTTTTGATTAATGACACAAGGAAGAAAGGTTTAGAAAAGGTGTTTCTACTGATTCTGCTACTTCTAGGCTGACCCTTAAAACGTTTCCACCAGTTGCTAAGGAAAACATAAATTATAGTGAGCAAAGTGTGAATTTTGTAAAAACATACAAAAATGTTACATCTGTAACTTCTCAGCTCCAATTAAAAAGAAACTCAAGATGATAAGTCTTAGGATATGCCAGAATGGGTCACTTGACGACAGATCTCAACTTTCTCCGAAAATGCACTTACCAAGGTGAAGAAAAAACAAACACAGTTGGAGCTATTCATCATGATCAATTAACATAAGAGCTTGAACACAGTTTTGATGCCCTTCAGTATTTTTCCAACAGATTAGACTTCTGGAAGCAGAGCAGGCATTTGCCAGGTTACTCATGAAACGGGTCGAGGAACTGCCAGGTCCTTGCTCTCCATGAGTTTCCTTCTTAGATGCCATGGCCATATATATACTACACACACACACACACACATACACACACACACACACAGCTAAAGAACAGAATCTGACAGTATCTGGTGAACTGACACAAGGAGGGGCAGATATAGAGAAAAGTCTTCTGATTGGGATTGTTCGTTTGGCAAGATTTCACAAAGATGGTGGGGTGTGCATGGGGCTTTGAGGATGGGCTGAGATGGGTTCCCATGAGGAACAGTTTAAACAGTATAGTGGCAGAAGTTATCTTTATTTGGGGGTTGGGACTTTGGCTAATAAGGTGAGAGTGAGGGATTCTTATTCATAAGGATCAGATAGGATCCCATTGGGGGTGGAGGGATGGATGGATGGAAGGAGATTCTGAATGTGCAGACTGTTTGTTTGATAAAAAGTCACGCAAGTGCTGACTCCCCGTTTTGCTACCCTGCATGGCTTCAGAAGCATTTGCCCTGAGCACTCGCCATGAAGATGGAAGTGGAGGGAGAACATGTTTGTGATATTTGGAGGATGATGAGAGCCTGAACTAGAGGGGTGGTAAAGGCAAAAGAGACACAGAAGCAAGAAACAATAAAAAGGAAACTTGTCAGTATCCGGGAACCAGAGAAATGATTCGAGGTGAAAGACGGAGCTAATACAGATGGTTCTGAGTTTTTCAGCCTCACTGGGAAGTCAAGAAAGAGAAGCAGCTTTAAAGGGAGATAATGAATTCTTTGCAGAAAGACGTGCTAGAGGGAATGGAAAGTGTGTGGCAGATGTGCAAGCATAAATTTGAAGCTGGAAGTTGTGTGCATGGGACTGGCGCAGAAGTGAGCATCCAGGTCTAGGTCTGGGGTGTTGACAGTGATTAGCTCAGTGAGGTGAAAGCCGAGTCCAGCACTAAGTCCACGTCCCCCAGTTCTACCACTGAAGTGGATCTGACATGTACTCTGCACCCGCCGGAGCTCCTTCCACAACACTCCCTCACCATGCAGTCCTTATCCTGACCAAACACAGGGCGGCAACCAGGCAGCCTACCAGCACTTGTGCAGAGAAGATGAGAAGGGCTATTTGTGGAGGGCAGGGGCTTCAGTCCACTCATGCTTCTATAACAAAAATACCATCAACTGTGTGTCTTACAAACATGTACTTCTCACACTTCTGGAAGCTGGGAAGTCTAAAATCATGGTGCCAGCATTTTCAGCATCTGGTAAGACCCCGCTTCCTCAGTGCTGGCTGTCATCTCACTGTAACCTCTCAAGCCAGAAAGGGGGAGGGAGCTCTCTGGGCTTCTCTTATAAAGGGACTAACCCCATTCATGAAAGCTTGGCCCTCAAGACCTAATCACCTCCCAAAGGCCCCACCTCCTAATATCGTCACCTTAGAATATAAATTGGTGGAGGGAGGATACAAATACTCAGGCTATGGCAGAGAAAGTCCTATTAATATTCGGTTGTGAAAGTCCAGCAGATGGCCTTCGTGCAGATGTAGACCTAGGAGTTACTACAGTTGATTGTGATAAACTTAATCATGGAATCTGAGAGTCAGAGGACCCTGGGAGAGGATTCAATCGGTGTTTTTAAATCCTTTTAGCCATGGAATCCTTTAAAAAATGAAAATGTATACAGAGATGTAAATAGCTAAGCTGTTCCCATTGGGAGCCCAGGAGACACCTTGCAAGAAGCACTGTTCACCAAGTGGGGACTGCGATATAGGGCTGCAGACCCCAGAGCAGGACTGCTGCAGTGCTCTAGGGAGAGAGGAAGGGTCCCCAATCCTACTCTGTATAACATCATCCTAGGATGAATATATTGGCTTGGCAAAAAGTTCGTTCAGGTTTTTCCATGAATGAACTGAATGAACTTTTTGGCCAACTCGATACAACAGAATATTGTTGAAAGCCTCCTTAGAAAACCAAATAAAAACACATTCCAGTATCTTTAATGACCACCACAACAACAGCCAAGGAAGAGAGGAAAAGAGGAAGGAAGGAAGGAAGGGGAAAAAAGAAAGAAAGAAAAGGGCTCATCCTCAGGGATGAGGCAGAGGCTGGGAGGACCTGCAGTCACAGGGAAGGTAAGGGCAGGGGCTCTGGGAGGCCAAGCCCACCTCCAGTACCAGACCAGAAGGTGTGGCCAACACTCACGGGATCCTCAGGCTGCCCGAGGGCAGGGGCCAAGCCTCTTCTGGTTCCCTTAACTCCACCAGGTTGTTCTCAGCATTCCACCTCCAATCAGCCTTGGCACATTTCATAAGGGATCCTTCCTGGCAGAATCCCTGCTTCCCAAGTTCACCTCCACAGAGCATCCTGCAGAGCCAGTGCTCCACAGCTCTAGCTTCAGGGAGAGGTTTCCTGGGGCCTTCTCCCACTTTGAGAAGAAAGTAAGAGACTAATTTGCTGTGAACTGTCATGAGCAATAAAACATTCATTAACTTTAATTGTAAACACTTTAAGTCCCAATCATAGTAATGAAAGGATAAATTGAAGAATCAAGAGGTAAGTACCCTTTTTAAATTTCATATCTTCTATCTTCACCTGGCCTCTTAAACCAGACAAAAACAGATTCAACAATGCACCCACAGACTGTCTGCCCCCAATTCCATTCCACAAAACTCTACCCATTTTTCAAGGCTCAGCTCAGAGAGCATCTCTGATCCTACTCAATTGAAAGGAATCTGCCCACTCATGGCACTGCAAAACACTTTTCTAGCATTACTGAGAATGGCTCTTGTTTTTATAGTAAGCTTTATTTGTCACAAATAAACTGAGTTACTTGCCAACTGGTACCACATCTTAAGTATCCCTATTATTTCAGCCACAGAAATAGTGTCTCATGCCCAGCAATTGCTCCAAAATGACTGTTGATGGATTGAATGAATGGTTTAATCTTTTTGAAAAGCTAGCAAAAATTCATTATGAGAGATTCAAAGATTCATTAATTTGTTTGGCCTATATCTGCAATTGGATTATATATCATAGCAAAGAATTGTAACGGCACATACATCATTTGGCTATTCAATCTCACATCAAACACTGCCCAATTATTTACCTATTTGCTAGCTGTGATATTTACATACTGGAGTGGAGTACCTGGGTTAAGAGACCCAATTTTAGACTTTAATTTAAATTCTTCTCTGTCTTTGCCTAGAATAATACTCTAGTGCTTATACAGTAGGCTCCAGGGAAAGTCTATGTCTTCTGAGAAAAGAAAAGAGTTGAGACCAATGTTTAAAATTTAGTTTCTAACCTAAAAGTATGCATGCAATTCGTCAGAATATAAATTCATTTCAGAAACTTTTCTATGGGCAAAGTCAGGTGGGAATGAGCTCAGGATATGGAGTCTTAGCCTCTCAGTCAAATCGAATGGCACAAGTCATATTATTCCTGCTTTATTCTTAGTGTGGTTAGAATAGTAATTGAAAGCTCTCTCTCCATAAGTTGCAAAGTCTTTGTGTAAATGATGACTCTGACCTTTTCTGTTCTGAAACTACCAAGATAAATTTTTTACAATGTCTAGACTGAATGACCCCCAACAAACCAGCTTATTTGGGGGCTGGCACATCTAGTTCTAAAAGGGTAGAGTTGCTGCATGTTATCAGAATGACAGTTCTGCTATTTAGAAGAAAAGAAGGTGTGATGGTCTTCTGATGTGTCAACCTGAGTAGGCTGGACTACATTTCCCAGAATCCTTGGGAGACTTTGGAAAAAGGGTAGAAGGGAAACAACAGTCCTTTTGTAGCATGTACTCATTGTTACTGATGTGTTGATCCACCCAGTGATGGGAGCAGCATCTAGGTCAAGTACAGACATACCTCATTTTTACTTATTTCACCCGATCGTGCTTTGAGGATAGTGTTGCATTATTTACAAATTGAAGGGTTGTGGCAACCCTACATCGAGCAAGTATATAGGCACCATTTTTCCAAAGGCATTTGCTCATTTTGTGTCTCTGTATCATGTTTTGATAATTCTCACAATATTTCAAACTCTTCTCTCATTATTATATCTGCTGCAGTGATCTGTGATCGGTGATCTTTGACAGTAATACTGCAAAAAAAGATTATGACTCACTGAAGGTTCAAACAGTAGTGGGTGTTTTTCAGCAATCAAGTATTTTTAAATTAAGATATGTACTTTGGGTTTTTTTTAAGATGTAATGCTATTGCACATTAATAGACTACACTGTAAACATAACTTATATATTGCATTGGGAAACCAAAAAGCTTGTCACTTGCTTATTGAGATATTCAACTTCCCATGGTGGTCTGGAACTATAATTGAACTATCTCCACGGTATGCCTATATGTGTGTTTAGGTCCATGACAAAGCGTTTTAGCTTCTACAGGACATCCTCATCATAAAAGGCAGAGGCAGAAAAAAAACAACCAAAACAGACATAGATTTCAGGCCATAATAGGATCTATGCAGCTCATGCTTGTAGGATTTAAACTTGTGCTTATGCGGTTCTTGCCTGCTTATGATATCCATCCCTTCCTGACTCTCTGCTCTATGGACTTCAAGATTCAACACTACATGTGGAGGCAGCTCTATAGGGACTATTTAACCAGCCTCCACAATTAGATAAGCAAAGCCCCTGTAATAAATCCATAGATTGATGATAGACAGACAGATAGATTTCCTGATGGCTCTACTGGTTCTACTTATTTTGTTGAACCTTGGCTGATACATTAGCTCTTTTCAGAATCCCATGCCTGTGATGATGACACAGAGCTATCTGTGTATACATGGTCCACAATATATGTGGCTCTCTTTTTTATATAATTTACAAAGTACACTATGTAATCAGAGAGAGAAAAAAAACTATTTAAATCTACCTTCCTGGTTGAGATCTAAATTCTACTTTCTTAATGGACTTCTCAGTCAGTTTTGTATTCAAGCACTCGTTCTGTAATTATTTTAATCTGTGCAACTTTTGAATCCATACCACTTCTAACGCTCAGTTTTCTCATCAGTAATTTCCTGACTTACAGAGTTAATATGAAATGTAAGTCCCACGATGTATATGAAGCTCCAAGTGTACTGCCAACCACACAAGGACCCCCTCACCTCCCTTCCCCATCTTTCAAATTCCATCTATTGTTCTATGTATAGACTAAAGTCCTCCCCAACGAACCCTACCTCCCACAGTCTCCTTCCTTCTTTCCTTCTATTCTACTGCACCATCAAAGTTAACACCTCTATGCTGTATATTCCATGCACCCCCATCAGTTAGATTTTATGTTTTCAGATCAAGAAGCAAGTGTTATGCTTGTATGTTGATAGAAAAGCATCACATTTGCTTTTAACACTCTAGCTTTCACCCTACACTCTGACAATGTATCCCCTCTTTGGTCCACGCAATGAGCATATTTAACACCTGTAGATATATTAGAATGGCCACATTATATAATCAAGCTATACTTTCAAAAGCATTAATCTTATTTCATCACTTATAGTCACGAGTAATTTGAACAGTCATGGACAAAGTAAAGCTACTAAGAGATGGTAGCTGGTTACCAACTAATACATGCAGGTGATTCAGCCAGTACCTAACTTGGCCCATAGAAGTTATCATTCATCCTGATTTTGGAAGGAAAAACAAATAAAAAGGTGGGTTAGAGAACACTGGTGCAAAGATACTACTAAATTACCATGTGATCTGCACTTGTTAGAGGAAAATTTCTGGGGAGCTGCAGAGTAGAACATCCTTTTCTACTTTCTATGTTATCAAGTCCACTCACTGACCCAGTATCTGTTACCAACTACTGAAATCAGCACAGACTTTTATTTCTCTATTTTTGGCAATGCTGATCTTCATTGAGATGTGGGCTTTTCTTCAGCTGCAGAGAGCAGGGCCTACTCTCTAGCCACAGTGCCTGGCTTCTCACTATGGTGGCTTCTCTTATTGTTGAGCACAGCCTCTAGGGCACGTGGGCTTCAGTAGTCGCGGCACATGGTCTCAGTAGCTGTGGTTCCTGGGCTCTAGACCACAGGCTCAATAGTTGTGGCATTAGGGCCTAGCTGCTCCGAGGTATGTGGGATCTTCCTGGTCCAGGGATCAAACTCCTTTCTCCTGAATTGACAGGAGGATTCTTCACCACTGAGCCACTAGGGAAGCCCAGCATAGACTTTTAAATAAATGCTATATTGTAAAAGTGGAGATGCTGACTTTTCTGGGTAACAGTCCTCTTTAAACAGTCCTCCCTATTTATGTAAGGGACTTGAGCATCCACAAATTTTCATATCTGTGGATGTCCTGGAACCAATGCCCTATGGATACTGAGGGATGACTGTATGTGTGTACAAAAAAGAATTTTTTTCCCATCCATAGAAAATGCCAGAAGGGTATACAGATTTACAGACTCTTTGCTAAATTTTCCATGTCCTTTTAGGGCCCCCAGAACATTCATTGTAAACCAGCCCTCCAAACCAAATTACCCTGACCTGAGGTTACTTAAACAGGAATGATTGGAAAATATTTTTAAAGCCACTTAGAAGTGTTTACATCAAAGGCCATTCAAAATGGATTAACCCCAGATTTGAAAGAATTGTTTGTCGGGGATCAAGGGTTGGTTTTAAGACTGAAACAGAGAAGGAATAGATGGGCAATTCTCTCTGCAGGTAGGTATAAAGAGTAACATAGCCAAGAGATCAGTACTAAGTGCAAATCTTATTTAGCATGCTATGAATGGTAATGAAAAAAATTCAGTGAGACCCTAACTATTTCAACTGACTATAACTTTTTGGTATTAAACCTAAATCAACAGAAAATATTCGGAGGTTTCAGGAGGAGACAGAGCGAGTGTGGACAGATAACTTCAGTGTGAAAAGTATTATGTAATACAATTGAAGAAATTTTCCAAGTTTGTCTTAAAGAGTGATGAACTCTGAAACATCATCTTATGTGATGTCTATTGTTGTTGTTCAGTCTCTCAATTGTGTCTGACTCTTCGTGATACCATGGTCTGCAGCATGCCAGGCTTCCCCGTCCACCAACTCCAAGAGCTTGCTCAAACTCATGTCCATTGAGTCCACGATGCCACCCAACCATCTCATCCTCTGTCATCCCCTTCTCCTCCTGCCTTCAATCTTTCCCAGCATCAGGGTCTTTTCTTATGAGTCGGCTCTTTGCATCAGGTGACCAAAGTATTGGAGCTTTGGTTTTAGGATCAGTCCTTCCAGTAAATATTCAGGATTGATTTCCTTTAGGATTGATTGATTTGATCTCCTTGCCATCCAAGGGACTCTCAAGAGTCTTCTCCAACACACAGTTCAAAAGCATCAATTCTTCGGCTCTCAGCCTTCCTTATGACCCAACTCTCACATCCATACATGACTACTGGAAAAACCATAGCTTTGACTATAGGAAACTTTGTAGGCAAAGTACTGTCTTTGCTTTTTAGTATGCTTTCCTAGCTTTGTCATAATTTTTCTTTTTTTTTTTTTCTTCCAATTTTATTTTATTTTAAACTTTACATAATTGTATTAGTTTTGCCAAATATCAAAATGAATCCGCCACAGGTATACATGTGTTCCCCATCCCGAACCCTCCTCCTCCTCCTCCCCATACCATCCCTCTGGGCCGTCCCAGTGCACCAGCCCCAAGCATCCAGCATCATGCATCGAACCTGGACTGGCAACTCGTTTCCTACATGATATTTTACATGTTTCATTGCCATTCTCCCAAATCTTCCCACCCTCTCCTCTCCCACAGAGTCCATAAGACTGTTCTATACATCAGTGTCTCATAATTTTTCTTTCAAGGAGCAAGCGTCTTTTAATTTCATGGCTACAGTCACAATCTGAAGTGATTTTGGAGACCAAGAAAGTAAATTCTATCATTGTTCCCATGATGTCTCAGAACAGGAACCAAACTGAAACTTAGTGCTTGTCTCTCAGTTGTTTCTGACCATTTGTGACCCCAGGCACTGTAGCCTGCCAGACTCCTCTGTCCATGGAATTCTCCAGGCAGAATACTAGAGTGGGTTGCCATTCCCTTCTTCAGGAGATCTTCCTGAACCAAGGGTCGAACCCAGGTCTCCTGCATGGCAGGCAGATATTTTTACCATCTGAGCTACCAAGGAAGCCAAACAGGATACAGGGAGTTTTCAAAGAGCATTTCCTAAATTCTATTAGCTCTATTAGCCTTATAGGGCTTCCCAGGTGACTCAGGGGTTAAGAATTCACCTGCCAATGCAGGAGATCTGGGTTTGATTCCTGGATCAGGAAGATCCATTAGAGAAGGAAATGGCAACCCACTCCAGTATTCTTGCCTAGAAAATTCCATGGACAGAGGAGCCTGGAGGGCTACAGTCCATGGGGTCTCAAAGAGTCAGACATGACAGAGTGACTGAGCACATACACACATTACCCTTACATTCAGCTCTATGAAAAATACTGGACACTGTCATAAAAGGGCCTGTACTCAAAATAGAATAGATACCTGTTCCACTGTATGTATCTGAGGCATTCACACCTAGATACCATTGGTATTTACCATCACCACCTCCAAAAACTAAGAATTCTAGAACTAGATCATGTCAGAGAAAGGAGCCTAAAAGTTTCAGTTTTCCAAAATGCAAAGGATCTATGCTAGTCCCTTCCCTCACTGGTGTAATACATTCACACGATTTCATTATCACCTCAGTATTAACATGTATGAAATAAAGATCCAAACAAGGATGCATTTATCAAATAGTGGCTAAAGTCCTTAAAAAAAAAAAAAAAAGATTTCCATTTGGGTATTCCTATTTGTCATACAGGATTGGTTTTTATCTCCCTGAGAAGACTGGACTTTTCACCAAACCTCAAATAAAGAAGGTAGGTCTCACTTCTCTCCCAGAGAAAGATCTGCATTAAGAAGATGATTTATAATTCCCCTGAGTCTTAACTTTTTCTTTGACAAACACCCTTCATCACAGGCCATTGTCTGCATGGGAAGTACATTATGTCTCATGGCAGACAGAGAACAAGGCCTATTCAGATATGGAAAACAATGTGTATTCAAATTCCCATTGAATATAATCAAGAGGACTTGTTTCACATCACAGAGTGATGATTCTGAACCAACTCTAAGATCTCTGGAGCATCTTCCTAGGCTTACCAGAGACATGCGTGGTCCTGGGAGAGCTCATTAGATTACCCAACTTGACCTTTCAACTTTCTCAGTGAGCACCAAAGTATAACTCAATATTACTTCACTTTAACAGCTGCTATTCTCTGGCCCAAGATACTCAACAGAACTTTGACACTGTGTCCCAGTGACAAGTCTGTCTGTTCAAGCCTCACACTATGGCAAAAAAGACATTAAGAGACAAAGAAGTTGAAAGCTGATGCTGTTCAGCCCAAGTCTGTGTATTTAGAACTATGTCAGAGATTAGAATGTTTAGAAAAGATGTGGGGTACGGGAAGGTAAACACAAGACAATAACACATAATCTTCATGTCTCTATGCCCATAAACACAAAGGTCCTCTAAGTATAAAGCCCTCTCCCCAGATTCTAGAAGTCCTGAGAGCTATCCAGGACTCTAAAAGTCTTCTTACTTAGCTCTCTAAGCATTTCCATTGTCATCAGATGCAAAGTTCAGGGCTGGAACCCATCAGTGAAGGGACATGCTGTCTAAGCCTTGCTCAAGGAGGGAGTGAGTATAAGCGTCACCCAGCAGATACAGAGCTCAGGGCAGCCTGGTAGTAGAAGTTCAAGAGTGTGGCTGCAAACAGTTTGATGGGTCTTGCTGAGACCTTTGTGCTTTCTTTTGGACAGAACTTCCAAGGAGAAAATAAAAGGATGGGTAACACATTCAACAAGCCCACTTGCTCTGTAAATTGATTTCAAGACAATGAAGTCTTGAAGGGAAAGAGAGGTCCATAAAGTATAGTGAGAAATAGCAGAAGATGGGCCAAGTGTACAGGCTCCCCTGTTTTGCACTGGTAGTAGTAAAAAGAAGTAGGAAGGTGTATTTTTCAGGTTCTCACTCAGCGATAATTGATACTCTTAGATTAAGTAATTAAAGGAAAGATTAATAAAAGGACCATCAACAAAGGTGCAGGCAGAGTATAGGGAAAACACACAGAATGCTGCAGTAAGGAGAATGGGTCTTTCCAGCCTGGAATCTTCAGTCCTAGTCCTAAAGCAGTGAGGGGAGGGAGCAGATTCTATAATCTGCGGAAAGAGAGGCTATGTGGGAGATCTGTCAGATATGAGCGTGACTTTCCCTCCCAAGACCAATGACTCTAAAATGATGCTACAGGGCAGAAGAGGGGATAACACCCACACCAGTCACTCTCCTTCCTCACAGAACTCCTTCCAAGGTCTGCACTAGTTGAACACAATCCAAAGCCAGAGGGCATGGGAGTCACTGGAACGAATCCGTACAAGCCAGCCTCCAGGAGCACAGAGCAGGAATGAAGAGAGAAAAGAATACATCTCAAGGGTTAAATGAAGGCTATTTGGCTTAGAGACCAAGGAAGGATCATTTGTTAAAAAAAAAAAAAAGAAAGAAAGAAAAAAATTCTCAGATAATAATAATCACCATATGCTGACATCATATGATAATGATGATAACTTGAGACTTATGCCAAAGTACTGTACATATATTAATTCATGTAATCAAAATGTTTTTTTAAGTTCAGCTGGCTGAGTCATCATCTTTTCTCTAGCTGACTATTCCTTTCTTGAAGTAGCTTAGAGCCCTCAACACACGGGACCACAATTTATCAGACAGAGAAACTATAGCTACAAATCAGACGTGAGCATCATACATCCAGGAATGCCTGCAGGAAATCAGTCCACAGCAACTACAGTCCAAAGCATCACTTCTAATGCAGAGAGACAGCTCTATAAGGGAGCAGTGGTTTAAAACCTCCAAACAGCTGCTGCCACTATGGAGAATGTATTTGCTCACTTTAGCATAAGAAAGCCATTCTAAACCAGTCCTTTATCACACTCACTACATTAAACAGTATATTCTGGGCTGCAAAGCCTAAGAGAGCAGTGACAGGTTGGTTGGCCATGCTGTATAGCTTGGGGCCTGTATAGGACACAACAGTAGTCGAACAGACACCAAACGTATTGCACTGTTGGGAAGTTAATCTCAGAACCAGACTGTAGGTCCCCAGCAATGGAACCCTGATAAGTTTATGGTGAGGACTGGGATAAAGACCTTGCACAGTACCCAGGAAACCTCAAGGAGGCAAGAATGACAATTTAGGCCGGCCTCCGGAGCACTATTAGAGACTCTTCTGAGTAAACCAATAAATTCCACTTTTTAATGTAATCTGAAAAGGATGACCTTGTAGTGATATAAGGGAGATTGCACAGGAAGTCAAAGAAATGGCCCACATGAAGTCAAGATGGCCTTTTTATTTCGTATTTCATGAACACTTTCAGGCTCGCACAGTGGGACAGGAATGACACCTGTGATCATAACCAGAGATATAGATAAAACATCCTATCCACAGTATAATGTGTGAAGACAACACTGAGATGCAGTTTACATTCTCTTCAAAAGTCCTGGGCCATATTTGGGTTTACATTCACAATTTTAATGGCCTGCCTACTCACTGAACTACAGAATATCATAAAGTTCTTTTCAAATAAGAAAGATTATAGTTGTTCTCAAAAGCAAATATTCAATTTTGAAATCGGACTTGCTTGACAACTTAGATGGATTTTTTTTCATTGCCTTATACTTTCGATTTCCATGAAAAACTCAATCTCCAGAGATTCTAAGCTTTCACCACATTGCCCCCCAGATTATTAACATTTTAATCTTGCTTTAATTAACTCTTATTCCAACGGGATAAAACTGACAGGATCCAAGTTTGCAAACCAGAAGCTGAAAATCTGTTGTACTTGATTAGCAGCTTCAAAACAACTGTGGAGACCAAGGCAAATCTCCAAGCAAACACAACCACAGTGGGAGGAGATATACAAAAACTGTCAGCTCTCCTGCCCTCATCCCCCAACTCCACCTCCCCAAGTTGTATCGGTCACCATTACATTATTTGAACTGAGCCAGGTCCCCAGAATAAGGAATCAAGAGGTTTCCACCTGACAAAAAAGGATGCTAGGATGTCATCTACCATTCAGAAGCTGAAGACACTAACATGGTTCTCAAAGAACTGACAGTCCACCCGCCACTTAGCTTTCAGGACACTACATCCTTTTCCTTGTCTCTTACTCCACTCATCTCCTTTCCCAGTTCCTCTAATTTTCCTGGAGTCTTCTCTTTTTTTAATTGAAGTATAGTTGCTGCTGCTGCTGCTGCTAAGTTGCTTCAGTCGTGTCCGACTTTGTGCGACCCCATATACGGCAGCCCACCAGGCTCCCCCGTCCCTGGGATTCTCCAGGCAAGAACACTGGAGTGGGTTGCCATGTCCTTCTCCAATGCATGAAAGTGAAAAGTGAAAGTGAAGTCGCTCAGTCGTGTCCGACTCTCTGCGACCCCATGAACTGTAGCCTACCAGGCTCCTCCATCCATGGGATTTTCCAGGCAAGAGTACTGGAGTGGGGTGCCATTGCCTTCTCCAAAGTATAGTTGATTGAGTCTTAATTCTTAATGCCGGTATGTCTTAGGGTTCATTCCTTGGTTTTCTCATCTTCTCAATAAATAACTCCCTAGATGACCTCATTAGTCTTGTGACTTTAAATAGCATCTTTATATTAGTGGCTCCTAAATTTATATCTTTAGCATAAACATTTCTCCTGAACTTTAAATATCAATGAAAGTGATTCTTTTGAAAAGTAACTTGAATCATGTCTTTCTTCTGCTTCAGTTCAGTTCATTTCAGTTCAGTTGCTCAGTTGTGTCCAACTCTTTGCAACCCCGTGGACTGCAGCACGCCAGGCTTCCCTGTCCATCACCAACTCCTGGAGCTTGCTCAAACTCATGTCCATCCAGTCGGTGATGGAATCCAACCATCTCATCCTCTGTTGTCCCCTTCTCCTCCTGCCTTCAATCCTTCCTAACATCAGGGTCTTTTCCAATGAGTCAGTTCTTCACATCAGGTGGCCAAAGTATTTGGAGCTTCAGCTTCAGCATCAGTCCTTCCTATGAATATTCAGGACTGATTTCCTTTAGGATGGACTGGATTGAATATCCTTGCAGTCCAAGGGACTCTCAAGAGTCTTCTCTTAACACCACAATTTAAAAGCGTCAATTCTTCAGTGCTCGGCTTTCTTTATAGTCCAACTCTCACATCCATACATGACTACTGGAAAAACCATAGCTTTGACTAGACTGACCTTTGTAGGTGAAGTAATGTCTCTGCTTTTTAATATGCTGTCTAGATTGGTCATAGTTTTTCTTCCAAGGAGCAAGCATCTTTTAATTTCATGGCTGCAGTCACCATCTGCAGTGATTTTAGAGCCCCCCAAAAATAAAGTCTCTCAGTGTTTTCATAGTTTCCCCATCTATTTGCCATGAAGTGATGGGGCCAGATGCTATGATCTTAGTTTTTTGGATGTTGAGTTTTAAGCCAGCTTTTTTACTCTCCTCTTTCACTTTCATCAGGAGGCTCTTGAGTTCCTCTTCACTTAATAATCCTTTAAAGGATCCCCATTTTACTCAGGTAAGGCCATTACAATAGCTTCCAATTGCCCTATTCAATCTGCCCATGTTTATTCATCACCTCTCTGACCTCCTTTGCTCTGCTTTGCTCTACTTACACCATTCTAGCTATACTCCTGCTCCAAGTTCTACACACTGACTGTTTCTCCTCTACCTGGAACACTTCCTGCACATATAGAAGCCTATGTGGCTCCTTAATTTCCTTTAAGTTTTTTCTCCAAATGCCACTGCATTATTGAAACCTCTCCTGACAATACAATTTAAAATTGTACTCTCTTGCACTCCCCTAGAGATCAGAAATAAACAAAGATATCTAATATCTCATCTATTCAAAATTGTACTGCATATTCTAGCAATATAGAAAGAAAACAAAATAAAATCTATCTATATTAGAAAATAGAAATCAAAATTATTTCTACTTCTAGTAACATGATCTTATACATAGAAAATCCTAAGTATTAATGGTTCATCAAAAAATATTTTAGAGCTAAAAATGAGATCAATTTTATTGCTATATACTAAAAATGATTATCTAAAAATTAAATTACAAAAATAATAGCATAAAAAAGAATCAAATAGAACCAAATTTGAGTTTAGAAGAAATACAAGACTTGTACACAGAAAACTAAAATATGTCATTGAAAAAAATAAGGATAACCTAGATAAATGAGAAAGCTAGATAAATGGGAAAACATCTCATGTTCACAGATGGACAACTTAACATTGTTAAGGATGGCAATATTTCCCAAATTAATGTACAGATTCAAGTGTATTTCTTATCAAAATCCAAGTTGCCTGTTTTGTAGATATTGACAAGTTGATCCTAAAACTCACATGGATATACAAGGAAACCAGAATAGTCAACATAATCTAGAAAATAAGAATACTTTCCATTTTTACTTTCCATTTTCAAAATTTACTACAAAGCTATGTAATCAAAACAGTGTAGTATGGTACAAGGAGAGACATATAGTTCAAACAAATGGACCTAATGTCAACAGATCTTCAACAAGAGTTCCAAGATAAGTACATGGTGAAATAATGCCAACAAATGATACTGAGACAAAAGGATTCCACAAGCACAAAAATGCACTCAAAATGAATCAAAGACCTAAATATAAGAATTAAAACTCAAGATTATTTAAGAAAACACAGGTATAAATATTCAGAATCTTGGATTAGAGAATGGTTTCCTAGATATGACACCAAAAACACAATCAAAAATGAAAAAATTAGATAAATTGGACTTATAAAATGAAAAAAGATTTGTATTTCAAAAGACACTATCAGAAAACAAAAATACAATCCATACAACAGGAAAAAATATTTATGAGTTATATTATAATCTGACAAGAATATATAGACATGTATATGTGTGTGTGTATCTATAAATACATAAAGAACTCTTACAATCAAAACACAAACAATAAAAGACAACCATATATTTTTAAGGAGCAAATGATGTGACAGGACATTTCTCCAAGGAAGATATACAAAAGGTCATTGTGAAAAGATATTCACCATTATTAGCCCTAAGGCTAATAATGAAACACAAATCAAAACCACAATCAGATACCATTTAAGATGGTTATACTAAAAAAAGATGGACAATAACAAGTCTTGATGAAAATGTAGAGCAATTGAAACTCTCACTGCTTCTGGGAAAGTAAAATGGTACAGCTGCTTTGGAAAGTAGTTTGAAAGTTCCACAGAAAGTTAAACATAGAGTTACCATTGCACCCAGCAATTCCACTCTTAGATGTATTAACATATCCAAGAAAAATTGAAAACATATAGCCAAGTAAAAACTTGCACATGAATGTTAATAGTCTTGACGATAGTCTAAGTGTCCATCAGTTGATGAACGTGGTACATACAATTGACTATTTGCTGCTATTGTTCAGTCCCTAAGTCATGTCTGAATCTGCAACTGCATGGAGTGCAGCAAGCCAGGCTCCTCCGTCCTTCACTATCTCCTGGAGTTTGATCAAATTTACATCCATTGAGTCAGTGATCCTATCTAACTATCCCATCCTCTACCACTTCCTTCTCCCCCTGTCCTCAATCTTTCCCAGCAACAGGGTCTTTTCCAGTGAATTGGCTCTTTACATCAGGTGTCCAAAGTATTAAGAGTTTCAGTTTCAGCATCAGTCCTCCCAACGAATATTCAGGGTTGATTTCCTTTAAGATTGACTGGCTTGATCTTCTTGCAGTCCAGGGTATTCTCAAGAGTCTACTCCAGCACCACAATTTGAAAACATCAATTCTTTGATGCTCAGTCTTCTTCATGGTCCAACTCTCACATCTGTACATCACTACTGGAGAAACCACAGCTTTGATTATGTGAACTTTTTGTCAGCAAAGTGATATTTCTGCTTTTAAACATGCTGTCTAGGTTTGTCATAGCTTTCTTTCCAAGGAATAAACATCTTTCAACTTCATGGCCATAGTCACAGTCCTCCATGATTTTGAAACCCAAGAAAATAAAATCTGCTGCTGTTTCCTCTTTGTCCCCTTCTATTTGCCATGAAGTGATAGGACCAGATGAAATGATCTTAGTTTTTATAATGCTGAGTTTCAAGCCAGCTTTTTCATTCTTCTCTTTCACCCTCAAGAGGCTCTTTAATTCCTCTTCACTTTCTGCATATCTGAGGCTGTTTGTTGATATTTCTCCTAGCAATCTTGATTCTACGTTGTAAGTCATCCAGCCCAGCATTTCATATGATATACTCTGCATATAAGTTAAATAAGCAGGGTGACAATACACAGACTTGACATACTCCCTTCCCAATTTTGAACCAGTCTGTTGATCCATGACTGGTTCTAACTATTACTTCTTGCTCCACGTACAAGTTTCTCAGGAGGCAGGTAAGGTGGTCTGGTATTCCCATCTCTTTAAGAATATTTCATAGTTTGCTCTGATCCACACAGTTAAAGGCTTTAGCAGAGTCAATGAAGCAGAAGTAGATGTTTTTTTGGAATCCCCTTGCTGTTCTATGATCCAGAGGATGTTGGCAACTTGATCTCTGGTTCCTCTGATTGAGTATTATACGACCATAAAAAGCTACATGGAGGAGCTCTGAAAGCATTATGATAAATGAAAGAAGTCAGACAGAATTGACAACATATTGAATGATTCCATTAATATGAAATGTCCAGATTTGGCAAATCCATAGAAACACAGAAAATATAGGATTGGTTTCAAGGAGCTGGAGGAAAGTGGTCGGGGGAGGTAGACAGGCACTACTCATAGATACAGGGTTTTGATGGGAGATGGTAAAAATGTACTGGAATTAGGCAGTAAGAATGAACTATCCATTTTAAAAGAGTGAATTTTATGACAGATAAGTAGCCCAATAAAAAATAATATAAAAATATAAAATGCAACAGTGGAAAAATTGATTCCCCTTCCTTAGGACAACAACCTATTCCCTTAACCTGCTTATGTTTTTTTGTTCATTTGATATCACATCACCTTCTAGCATGTTACATAAATTACTCATTAATTAAATTAAAATGTCAGTTTTCCCTACAGACGCTAGAAAATAAGCTGTAACACAACAGAAATTTCTGTCTTTATTTCACTGTTGTATATTCAGTGCCTAGAATAGTGCCTGGCATATAAGAGACCTTCAGAAATACTTATTGAATGAGTAAGCCAGTTGAACTTTGCTAAGGTGTTAACAAATAAACTTGGACTCACTCAAAAGAAAAGTATAGTGATAGTGTCGCTTCTCAAAAACAAGTTGTTTTCAGCTACAGAAACATGCTAGTTGGGCTCTTAAAAAGTTGTTTATCTGTCTCTTTTTTTTAATTTTTGAAAAATTAAAAAAAAAATTTTATCTTCTTGCTTCAGGGGAGTTCTGAGAAATTCAGGACACACTTTCCACTATTCCCTGGCTATACAAGGCTCAACAAACAGTTTTTATTTAATCAGCTATGTGGCCTGTCAAATGCTAAGTTCTAGGGATGCAGTGATGACTGAATTCCAATGGATTTTATGACTTAAAAAATTAGTCCAAATTGTCTTCTCAGTTTCAAGTTGCTCCCCATCTCCCTCTCTGCCTGTCCTATGTATTATTCCATGCCTAGTTCCACTGCTACCTCTTCCAAGAAGCCTTCCCAGCTACTCAAGTCCATGCTGATCTAATTGCCCTCCTATCTGATGACCAGGTGGTATTAATGTGACTAACAGCCCCTGACATGTGTGTGTGTGTGTATAAATATATATGTAACATCATGGCTGTCTGTTATTTGAAAAAAAAAAAAAAAAACAGTAACCAGCAATGAGCTGGCATGCAGTTGGGTCCCTAAATGAGGTGGATGGGTGAAAAGGCAGTTGAAGACAGTGGTTTGTAAATTTTGTGTTCAGATAATGTAGGAAACCAGTTGGTGACAGTAAAAGAAAAGAAAAGGAAGGCTCTTCATGGTCTACATAAAAGTGTGACTATTACAGGTGGCCCAATTCCCAGTTACTTTGTTCCTGACACCAGAGACCTGTTTTTCAATCAAAATCCCAGCAGCTGTGGAGCTGTAAGGCTGGGCTGACACCTGGGTCAGAGGTTCCCCATTAGTGCTGGCAGATTTTTCATAATCAAGACACTTCTGAAACGCTGAACCCTACTCAGTGCCAAAGGTTAACGATTCAGTGTGCAGGGACTGAAGCGCGAGGCAGGGCAGCAGACAGCTCAGGGAGAGATGCCAGCAGTGGGTCCGCTCCGGCTGCTCTCGTTACACCCCGAAATCTACTGGACATTCGCCTCCTTACTGAGGAGTCATTCAGCAGTGAGCATTCATTAAGAAGACTACATTAATCCTGTTTTTCTAACCCTGGTTCATGTTTTTGCATTTGGCAGTCAATGTTTTTGAGCAGTCTCTCTGTCCACCATTGAGAATGGCTATGCCCAAAGCAAAGAGAATTGAAGATTGAAAGGGTCACCCATTGAGTTCAGTGTAGACAGGCAAGCTGGATAACTCTGCATAACAATTACAACTTGCTTTCAGTTGCAAAACATTATGTATGAGAGACTTCTTCATTCCACAGCACTCCCACTAATGTGGGATGCTTCAGATCATGAATACTGAGCAAAATAAACTAAAATTAATTTTGATTAAAATTAATTTGTTGACATTCCTTAAGAAAACTGATGATAACCTGTAGTGTCAGAAATGAAAATGATTGTTTTAAACAGCCAACCTATTTATACTTCATTAGACTTTTATATCAAACTGATTTTTCTGGTTCAAGAACAATTACTGAGAATCTTTTATAGGCCCACTCTCCAGCTCCTCTTGGATATCTTGCAGTTGTTAAAACTGAACATATTGCAAAGAAGACTGACCAATCCCCTTCTTCTTTTGCCCCCTATCATTCCTGGTATTGTATATTTTCCCATTTTACTCAATAATTCTTTTAGCTTAAATACCTCCAGTTCTTTCATTCTTCACAGCTTATCAGTCTTTTAACTCCAATCAAAGTCTTAACAGTTTTCCTATTGTGTGTGTATTAGTCTGGTGTATGTACACACAGAGAAAGAGGGGTGCCAAAATGGAGAGGAAGAAGGAGGGGCAGATGGGAGGAAAGAGGGGAGAGACTGATTGAGATATCCTGGTCTATTATGGAGAACTGGCTCATGCAATTATGGAGACTTACAAGAACGTTGAGCACTGAAGAACTGATGCTTTTGAACTGCAGTGTTGGAGAAGACTCTTGAGAAGCCCTTGGACAGCAAAATCAAACCAGTCCATCCTAAAGGAAATCAGTCCTGGGTGTTCATTGGAAGGACTGATGCTGAAGCTGAAACTCCAATACTTTGGCCACCTGATGCAAAGAACCAACTCATTGGAAAAGACCCTGATGCTGAGAAAGATTGAAGGTGGGAGAAGAAGGGGATGACAGAAGATGAGATGGTTGGATGGCATCACCGACTCAATGGACATGAGTTTCAGCAAGCTCCATGAGTTGGTGATGGACAGGGAGGCCTGGCGTGCTGCAGTCCATGGGGTTGGAAAGAGTCGGACACAACTGAGTGACTGAACTGAACTGACAAGTCCAAATATCTGCAGAGACAACCAGTTTGAGTTTCAAGACTGGAAGTAGCTATAGGACAAGGAATAGCCAGTGTTCTAGCTTGAAGTCAGAAGAATTCTCTTACTTAGGGAAGGTCAGCCTTTTGTCTATTCAGGCCTTCAGTGGATTGGATGAGGTCCACCCACATTATGGAGGGCAATCTGTTTTATTCAGTCTACCTATTTAAATGTTAATCTCATCCACAAAAAACCTCATAGAAACACTCTGAATGATGTTTAGCCAAATATCTGGACACACCATGGCCCAGTCAAATTGATACAGAAAATGAACCATCACAGCATGTTTCTAAGGACTGGTCTTTTGGGACAGCCTCAGCATCCCTCCTACACTATTCCATGAACTCTGGCTATTCTCCTTGCCTCCAGCCTCCTTTCCTCTCTACTCCACAGAGCACTTCCAAACTATACCCAGTCAATCTACTTGTTGAACCTTTAAGGTAAATCATGCTGACCTCAGGTGTCCTGCCCCTGCATGGCCTCTGCTCCAGTTTCTTACCCTCACTGCCCTCCCTGATTCCAGTCTACCTGTGTTTTTCTTCTTCCCTGAAGTTTTATAACTTCTTAGTACTTTGCTGGGAGCAAGGCCTCCCTTAAATTCCAGTCTGACCAACCTGTGTATTTTGTTTTCCAAGATAAATCAATTTATACTTTTTGCAATTACTATATGCATTTCTACACATAGAGAATATTTCTCCATTCATAATATATATTCCTCAGTAGATAGTCATATTCATATAGAGAGATAAATAGGAAGTGTAAAAACAAACAAAGAACCCCCAAATGAAAACAAGTAAAAACTACTCCAAGCTTGGTATAGCAAGAGTCAGCCACCATCACCTGAATTTCACAGAAGCTCAGAGGCAGGCACGTGTGCTCAGTTGCTCAGCTGTGTATGACTCTCTGAGACCCCGTGGATGGCAGACTGCCAGGCTCCTCTGTCCATCGGATTTTCCAGGTAAGAGTACTGGAGTGGGTTGCCATTTCCTCCTCCAGGGGATTTTCCCACCCCAAGGATTAAACCCATGTCTCTAGCATCTCCTGCACTGCAGGTGGATTTTTTACCACTGGGCCATGGGGAATCCCTCAGAGGCAGGCAGAGTGGTGTAAAAGCTGCATATTGAAATAAGGGGAGTTTAAGGCATGGTATTCTTGAAGGTTGTTGGCAGCCAAGAAGCCAGAAACAGGATAACTAAAAGCAGAGCATCCTATGTGATTGGTTAGGGGAGTATATTTGGCTAATACCAGACCACCTGATCTGCTTCTTGAGAAATTTGTATGCAGGTCAGGAAGCAACAGTTAGAACTGGACATGGAACAACTGACTGGTTCCAAATAGGAAATGGAGTACATCGTATATTGTCACCCTGCTTATTTAACTTATATGCAGAGTACATCATGAGAAACACTGGACTGGAAGAAACACAAGCTGGAATCAAGATTGCAGGGAGAAATATCAATAACCTCAGATATGCAGATGACACCACCCTTATGGCAGAAAGTGAAGAGGAACTCAAAAGCCTCTTGATGAAAGTGAAAGTGGAGAGTGAAAAAGTTGGCTTAAAGCTCAACATTCAGAAAATGAAGATCATGGCATCCGGTCCCATTACTTCATGGGAAATAGATGGGGAAACAGTGGAAACAGTGTCAGACTTTATTTTTCTGGGCTCCAAAATCACTGCAGATTGTGACTTCAGCTATGAAATTAAAAGATGCTTACTCCTTGGAAGGAAAGTTATGACCAACCTAGATAGCACATTCAAAAGCAGAGACATTACTTTGCCAACAAAGGTTCGTCTAGTCAAGGCTATGGTTTTTCCTGTGGCCACGTATGGATGTGAGAGTTGGACTGTGAAGAAGGTTGAGTGCCGAAGAATTGATGCTTTTGAACTGTGGTGTTGGAGAAGACTCTTGAGAGTCCTTTGGACTGCAGGGAGATTCAACCAGTCCATTCTGAAAGAGATCAGCCCTGGGATTTCTTTGGAAGGAATGATGCTAAAGCTGAAACTCCAGTACTTTGGCCACCTCATGCGAAGAGTTGACTCATCGGAAAAGACTCTGATGCTGGAAGGGATTGGGGGCAAGAGGAGAAGGGGACGACAGAGGATGAGATGGCTGGATGGCATCACTGACTCGATGCACGTGAGTCTCAGTGAACTCCGGAAGTTGGTGATGGACAGGGAGGCCTGGTGTGCTGCGATTCATGGGGTCGCAAAGAGTCGGACACAACGGAGCGGCTGATTTGATCTGATCTGATCTGATATTTGGCTCCCACTGGTTGGTCATAAATTGGAAGCAGAGGCAAAAATTAGGGTAGTTTTCAGTTACTGGTTAAATCCTGACTACTTTGAGCCAGTTGCTGCAAAGGTTATAATTGTCTTCCTGGATTGACTGCTGCTGTGAGTCAGAGCTCTATTTTTTATATATAATCGGGCAACTTGTAAAACTAGCCTCTCAAGTTAGAGACAGAGATATTCTGATTAGAATAAGACAGTATTAGGTCAAGACCTAGAATCACCCAATGCTGTCTTAGACCAGTATAATGTGAAAGGTCATCAAGTGAAATAAACACATCCAGAGAACAAGATGTATGGTCAGACAATATTTTTAACTGTTTGGTCTCAAGCTCTAATCTATGACTAATAAACTAGAGGAGGATTGCTTCTTCTTCCTATGCTGGGGATGCCTAAGTTGTAGGCCTCTCTGCTTCCTCTAAACCCAAAGGGGATCTTGCCTTATATCATTGGAATACAAGGAGGAGACCCCTGACTCCAGCAGAATTAGAGGAAAGGACTAAGAGAAAAAGACAATAGGAGAGAGTATCTGCCCCAGTCACTGTACACTCTGCCCTCTCCTCCATGCCTACCTTCTCAGCTCTCCCCACCTCTAAGAAGAGATAAACAGGTCAGCCAAACATAAAAAGTACGATTACAATTCTGGCAGGACAAAAGGAAGAAAACAGTGACTCTCATCCAAACATGACCGTATAATTATACAAAGTTATTCTACCTGCTAAAATATTACTCAATAAAATATGCTCAGATTTAACTATTCTATTCATCATTCTTCCAGGAGGTGTGGGGTAGATTTAAATTCCTCCCCAGAAGCCAATATTCAGATTTCTTCAGTGGTCTTTTTGGTCCTTTAATAACAGCACACACTTTCTCCATTTCATTTTTCTTCAAAGAAGTGGTTTGTTAAGGTTTTACAGAACTACAGTATAGGGCTAAACCAAAATTTACTTTTTTTAACAATTCCTTATTATGGGCATTTATACTGCTTCTAATTTTCACTATAAAAAAATAATCATTAGCCAAATATCTGATTATGTCCCAAAATATCCTGAAAGTGAAGTTACTTATTGAAAGATTCTGGACATTTTAAAACTACATATCTTTACAACTCTAAATATATGCTTCCAAATTGTCATATAAAATTACAATATCAACTGACAACCTCAATAGCAGAGTAGAAGTGAGGTCAATTTACCACAGTGTCTCCATAATTTTTCTCTTTGCAAAATAAACAAATGATTTTGTTTAATATTTGAATGTTTTTTCATATTCTAAATGTTCATTTACATTTCTTTTCTTAATAGCTTATAAACTTTACATATTTTCTACCAAGGTACTCATCCTTTCCTGCTGATTTATAAGAAGACACTTAACTTAATTGTAATGGAATTAATCGTTATATTACATGAGATAGAAATCTAACTTCATTTAAACTTTTCCAAAGTTTAGTCAATTGCTCTGATTGTAATTGCTGAATGATTAATTTCCCCCAGGGATCTGAAATATTATAAATATGACATCAATAATTTAAATGTATTCTAGGCAGATTTCACTTTTCTTTTTTTTTTTTTTTCCTATTCTGTCATCTATGTCTTTTTCCTCTTGAAAAGGTCTCTCTCTGCACCTTTTTCTTGGTTTTGCACATTTTTTATAAATGTTAAAAAAAGCTATGTTTTTTCCAGTAATGTATGGATGTAAGAGCTGGACCATAAAGAAGGCTGAGCACCAAAGAACTGATGCTTTTGAACTGTGCTGTTGGAGAAGACTCTTGAGAATTCTTTGGACTTCAAGGAGATCAAACTAGTCCATCCTAAAGGAAATCAATCCTGAATATTCATTGGAAGGACTGATGCTGAAGCTGAAACCAATACTTTGGCCACCTGATGCAAAGAACTGACTCATTTGAAAAGACCCTGATGCTGGGAAAGATAGAAGGCGGGAGGAGAAGAGGACAACAGAGGATGAGATGGTTGGATGGAATCACGGACTCAATGGACATGAGTTTGAGTAAACTCCAGGTGTTGGTGATAGACAGGAAGGCCTGGCATATTGCAGTCCATGGGGTTGCAAAGAGTCAGATATGACTGAGCCACTGAACTGAACTGAATTGTGGTGATTCTATAATATAGACTGCAACAGCAGTCAACTGGCATTCAATTTCAGACACAAATGAGCAAAAGTGATAGCTGATTAAAATGCAGATTCCAGCCCACCCCCTTCCCAGAGATCCTGACTTGGTATATCTTGGGGGAGGGTCCACTCTCTGTATATTTAACAAGTATTTTAAAAACCACCACTTGCCCTGACTGCAAAATGATCTGACTCTACTTCCAGCCTAAAGGAAAGTGTTTCAGCCCAGATAATCTGAATCAGAGGACTGCAACCTGAGCTACATGTGAGACTCACCTGGACAGCTTTGAAGACATCTGGCAGCCTGTGCCCCCTGCTTCCAGACTTTTTCACATAACAGTAGATCAAAAACTCCAGCTCCTAAAATGCACACTCTTTGCTTCAACCCCTTCCTCTAACTTTACTGATTCCAAAGCTCCTCCCTCAGCCTGCTTCTGCAACCAAACCATATGATAAAATAGGGATTTATATGGTCTAATCAGGGGAAATAAACCATTCTTAGTCCTTCAGAAGGCAGTTTTTGCTATGGGTTTTTCATTTGGTGCCACCTTCTTCCTCATCACTTGTCTCTCCTAATCTTACTTTCAGGCTATAGGTGTGTTGTCTGTCTTTTCAAGGGCAAAGGCATCAGCTCCAGTTGATTATCTGGATTTCCATTCTGACATGCACGTTCTCATAATTAATGCAAATCCACCTTTGATGCCAGCACAGCCCCTTTAGGCTATTAGAATGTTCAAAATTTTCTCAGAATACATGGATACTTTTTCCCTGTTGGCTCAGAGGTAAAGAATCTGCCTGCCAATGCATGAAATGCAGGAGACAAGGGTTCGATCCCTGGGTTGGGAAGATCCCCTGGAGAAGGAAGTAGTAACCCATACCAGTATTCTTGCCTTGAAAACCCCATGGACCAAGGAGCCTAGCAAGCTATGGTTCACAGAGTCGCAGAGTTGGACACAACTCAGTGACTGAACAACAGTAACATGATATTTTAGTGGGTACCCTGAGGCTAAATCACTGAGTTTTGTCCAATACTTTCTTAAGGGGAAAACACAGTTTATTTCTGTAACCAACTCTGTGCCAAATACTGTGTTATTTTGCCATAAACGTTGCTATTGCTATTGCTAAGTCACTTCAGTCGTGTCCAACTCTGTGTGACCCCAGAGACAGGAGCCCACCAGGCTTCCCCGTCCCTGGGATTCTCTAGGCAAGAACACTGGAGTGGGTTGCCATTTCCTTCTCCAATGCATGAAAGTGAAAAGTCAAAGTGAAGCCGCTCAGTCGTGTCTGACCCTCAGCGACCCCATGGACTGCAGCCTTCCAGGCTCCTGCATCCATGGGATTTTCCAGGCAAGAGTACTGGAGTGGGGTGCCATTGCCTTCTCTGGCCATAAGCGTTATTTCTCACCAAAAAGCCCTGTGTTTTTATGGGTGGGTAAATTACAGAGCCAGGACTCAGGCCAAGTTCCTTCTATTTCAGTACAATTATCACATGCCTCTGTGACTTAAGGCACAGGCTACAAATGGGCCAGGGTCTCATCCTATGGTTCAACTGCACATGGAAAATTTTACCTGCCTGCTGCACTAAATAGAGTGAAGAATAAACCTATCTGAGCAATTCAGACAAAGTGGAATTTGTTTTGCTGCAAATGGTTCAAATCATTAAATTCAACAAATACCCATTAAGCCTCTATTATGTGTAAGGCTTCACAACCCCTTGCAAGTGCCAACTATAAATTAGATTTGGTTTATGGGAAATCCTCCCCTGTTATTTCTCAGCTGCAGTGTCGTATTGTCATTTTTGCTCCACTTACTCAATTAAAAAAAAAAAAAAGAGAGAGAGAGAGAGATGCCTAACTTGTGTCAAGACTGGACATCTCTGGTGAACCAAGTGTTATTTCAGGAAGAAAGAATTAAGGGCAATATGCTAGCTTTATGAAGCTGCCAAAAGCTCCACAGAGATGATTCTTCAGTGCTTCCCTCGCCCTCCTCTAAGCTCTCCTAAGCTGGATGGACTGGGTCCCTCCAGAGCTCTTTGCTATCTGGAAATGCCGATTTCTCATTAGCCCGCAGTGGAGTAGCCACAGCCCATCTGTTCAACCTCAGTGCTCTCCATTCCCAGCTCAATTTAAAGATTTACAAACTCGGAGAAAGACCTCTCCCACCTGTGAGGCCAGCACAGGCCCTCCTGGGTCCCTGTGTCCTGTCTACCAGACCAAGCCACATGAGCAGCTCCATGGAAAAGGCCCTACCATTGGTGCTGGTAGTGCTCTCCTTCCAATATGGTAATAAGGAGATTAGGGTTTAATCAGATCTGATCCAAATTCCTCTCTTGATCTCCCTTTTGAATACACTCCGTTGAGAGAAACCTTGGTTTTGCCACTTAATATGCAGAGGACAATAAGGAGCTTAAGATAGACACACATATATATAAGCCCTCTCTGAACTTGGGAAATCAAAATTGCAACATGCCTCCCAACCCTTAGGAGCCTGAGGCATCAGTGGAGCCAGACTGGGGAAGATGACTTGTTCCTGTCCTCTCACATCCCCTGCAGAGGATCAATAATGAGAGCTTGCACCATAGCCTCGTCTATGTCCCTGAGATCAAGGAGCCAAACAAGAAAAGGTGCCCAGAGCAGTAGATTGACACCTCGAACCTAGTGCACTTTATCCAGGCATCAAGAGCCTTATATATGAAATTTCACTCAGAGGAGTAAATTTCCAGGAAAGAAAAGAACAGTCCTTGACTCTGTCCATTTATTTACCTGATAGTTGTTTCTTGAATGCCCACCTTCGACCCCAGCCTATGCCAAGTCAGACTACCTTCCTGAAAACAGACAGAAGCATCAGGGACCAACCATGCCCACCCAGAGCTTCCCATCCTAGTGAGTGATAATTGAATACAAGGCCATCTGTGTCAGAAGGAATATGAGTAGAAATCCAAAAGAGGGCTGAAGGAATGTGAGGTGACAGAGACCTCAATATGCTGACAGGTCAGAAAAAAACTTGCTAGTAGAGACAGTGTGATCTGGTGGAGAAGGATGGATGGGAGAGCTGAATGCACAGAAGAGAATCTTTGGAGAGTTAATTTGTCCAGCAATATGGCACCCAGATTGAGCCACCTGCTGCAAACATCTAAAAAGGTTGATTCTAAATCATTTAACTTCTTATTAAGTGAGAGTAGTCAAAGTAAATAATTCCAAACCAGAGAATAAGTGAATAAGGAAACCTTAAATTTAAAATAACCAATGAAGCCAACTTTAGCTTTAAAAGAATTTAGCAAACCTGGTAAACATGAGTATCAGTTATATCAATATATTGAAATAATATTATTTGGCCATAAAAAGAAATAAAGTACTGATATATGCTAAAATATGGATGGATCTTGAAAACACTATGCTCAATGAAAGAACCTAGTCACAAAAGACAAAAATATTGTATAATCCATTTCTATGAAATGTCCAGAACAGGCAAATCCTCTATGGAAATAAAATAAATTAGAGGCTGGCAGGAGCTTAAGGATGGGGAAAGTTGGGAGTGATTGCTAATGAGTATGGGATTTTTTTAGGGGGTGAGGGAAATGTTCTAAAATTAGGTATTGGTGACAGTTGAACAACTCTGTAAATATACTAAAAAACACTGAATTGTACACTGTAAATGAGTCAATTATATGCCATGCAAATTATATCTCAAAGCTGTTGGGAAAAAAAGCAAAACCGGAGACAGAGGGAGTGACTTATGGGATCACTGTTGAGAAAGAAGGTCAAAATACTGACTAACCCTAGACCTCAAGTTACACATGCATATCAAAACCCTTTGGGGACTTCTGTGGTGATCCAGTGGTTAAGAATTTGCCTGCCAATGAGGGGGATGAAGGTGTGACCCCTGGTCCAGGAAGATCCCACATGCATGGGGCAGCCAAGACCCTGTGCCCCAACTACTGAGTCCGAGCACCCCACAGCCTGTGCTCCACAATAAGACAAGCCACCACAATGAGAAATCAATGCACGGCAACTAGAGAGCAGCCCCACTCACTGAACTAAAGAAAAACTGCCCTCAGCAACAAACACCAGTGCACCAAAAACAAATAAATAACAGTAAAAAAGTGAAATAACCGCTGTAGTAGTTACTGAAAGAAGAAAAATAGACTGCGTAATCTAAAATAAGACTGAAAATGTAATAACAAAATATAAACTCCCTCTACGGTAAAAAAGGAGAAAAAGGAATAGAGAACGAAATAAATAGACAAATAAGATGCTATAATTAGAAAACATGAAATGAATATATTTTATATGTATGACTATATTAATATATACACAGAAATACAGTGTGTGTCAGTTCAGTTCAGTTCAGTCGCTCAGTTGTGTCCGACTCTTTGCGACCCCATGAATTGCAGCACACCAGGCCTCCCTGTCCATCACCAACTTCCGGAGTTCACTCAAACTCACGTCCATCAAGTCGGTGATGCCATCCAGCCATCTCATCCTCTGTCGTCCCCTTCTCCTCTTGCCCCCAATCCCTCCCAGCATCAGAGTCTTTTCCAATGAGCCAATTCTTCACATGAGGTGGCCAAAGTACTGGAGTTTCAGCTTTAGCATCATTCCTTCCAAAGAAATCCCAGGGCTGATCTCCTTCAGAATGGACTGGTTGGATCTCCTTGCAGTCCAAGGGACTCTCAAGAGTCTTCTCCAACACCACAGTTCAAAAGCATCAATTCTTCAGTGCTCAGCTTTCTTCAGAGTCCAACTCTCACATCCATACATGACCATAGGAAAAACCATAGCCTTGACTAGACAGACCTTTGTTGGCAAAGTAATGTCTCTGCCTTTCAATATGCTGTCTAGGTTGGTCATAGCCTTTCTTCCAAGGAGTAAGCGTCTTTTAATTTCATGGCTGCAATCACCATCTGCAGTGATTTTGGAGCCCCCCAAAATAAAGTCTGACACTGTTTCCACTGTTTCCCCATCTACTTCCCATGAAGTGATGGGACCAGATGCCATGATCTTCATCTTCTGAATGCTGAGCTTTAAGCCAACTTTTTCACTCTCCACTTTCACTTTCATCAAGAAGCTTTTTAGTTCCTCTTCACTTTCTGCCATAAGGGTGGTGTCATCTGCATATGTGTAAACATGAGTAATTACCTGAAAAAATACTGATGTATAAATGGTTACAGTTAAAAGATAAATACTGAAGATGATAAAAATAAACCCACTTCTATGCTGTTTATAGGAGAGACATCTTAGACATAGAAAACAAAAAGACTGAAAGTAAAAGAATGCAAAGATATTCCAGGTCAATAGTAAAGAAAGGAAGTTATATCAGTATCAGCCTAAATTGATTTTAAGGGAAAGCATAACTAGCAAAGGAAAAAAAAATAACTAGACATAGGGTCACTATTTAAAGTTAAAAGCTTGAATTTATCTAGGTCATAATCATTGTTAATGTGCATTTACCTAATAACATGTTGTGAAAATATTTAAAGCAAAAAATTGTTGTAACTATGGAGGAAAATAAACTACTACATTTTAAAAAAAAAAATTTAACATAGCTATCACACTGTTAGTCTAAGCAGAGGGAAAAAAATTAAGAATACCTATTAAAATCATACTATTACCTGCATAACCTCGTGGGCATTTATAGACCATTTGACCCAACAATAAGAGATAACAAAATTATTTCAACCAAAATCACAATATATGAGACTATAAAAAGAAAGGTTTGACAAATTTCAAAGGATTTGGTGTCTCAGTAAGTTCATTGAGCATAAAACAATTAGGTAAGAAATAGTAGCTAAAAGATAGCTAGGAAAATCTTATCACATTTGGAAATTTAATAAATCACTCACAAATCAAAGAAGAAATTATATTATAAACTAGAAAACTTTTGGAGCTAAACAATACTGCTCTGTGAGAAATCCCAGCATTGTGAAATGCAAATTAACATGGTATTGATAGTGAAAAGTATGACTTCAAATGCTTATACTAGGGGAAAAAAACCTGAAAACTATTGAACTAAGCATCTGTCTTAGTTTAAAAAAGAGAGAGTGAAGGGGAAAATAGTAAATTAAATCCAAAGTAGAAAGAGGAAATAATAAAGATAAGAGAAGTTAATAAAATAGAAAACCAGCACACAATAGAGAGAATAAAACAAAAGCCAACAGTTGGTTCTTGGCAAAAAGTAATAAAATTAACAAACGTCTTGCAAAGTTGATCAAGATAAAAAGCAGAGAAAATATGAATAAACAATATTAGGAATGAAAAGAGGGACTTAATTACAGATGCCACAAACATTAATAAGATGAGATTATAAAGAGTTTTGTGCCAATGAATGGAAAATCTCAGATGAAAGTTAAATTTGACTAGCCAAAATTATTAATAGCAAACATTTTAAAGTGGATAGAAGAGAACATTCCAAGTAGAGAGAGCGTTACATGAGAGAAGAACTAAAGGTAGAAATGGCAATGGCTTTGTGGGGTACACTCACTGATCTGCTCCACAAACATCTATGGACAGACAAGACCCTCAAGAGAGCAGAACAAGGAGAGAAAGAGTCAGAGCAATGTCTGATCTCTCAAAACATCTTTAAAGTTGATCTATAAGAACCAGTGGGTGAAGATAATGGGGAAAAAAAAAAAAAGGAGAAATCTAAGACTTTAAAAGGCTGTGTAATGTTGGAAGAAAACATAGGAAGATAGACAGAAACGGCCAAAGAATAAACAGTGGCAATCTTTAGTATGGTAGCACTGCTGAGGCCTACAAAGAAGGAAGACATTCGGTAAAGTCAGAGAGAAAACTCTATTCATCAAAAAGAGATTAAGAGCCAGCTGAGTGAGAAAAATAGTAAATATGTTAGTTTCCTTATAAGAAAATGATATATGATGTTCATGGAAAGCATGTTAGAAAGATATAAATTAAAATAAGTTCAATGTGAAAAAAAAAAAAAAAAGCAGTCTGTTTTGTACTCTGGGCTAGCTGCTGTGCAGGAGACCTTGTGAACTGGCATGAATATTGCCCCTAAAGAGCTCACAGCATATTGGAAAGGTTTTAAGACATACACACATGTGTAATGGAAGGAAAATAAAGCTCTCCGGAGGTTCACTGAAGAAATTAGTGAAGACGGGGTCTCAGTTCTGTGTTGGAATGTACTAGGATGAGGATGAAGAACTGGAGGAGCTGGAGGGAAATGTAAATGCGAGACTGGGGGATTCAGACTTCATTCTGGATCAACAAAAAACACTGAAGTTTTTGAATAAGGGAAAACTATGACCACGGCTTAAGATTTATGAAGTTAATATAAACACACATATGATGAATGGGATTTTAGAATGTTAAAAGATGAGGCATGGCAACAATTTTGTTAGATGTTGTAGTAGTCAAGATAAGCTGTGATATGCTCCTAAATTCAGGTGGGGGGGTAGACACAGAGAGGAAGAACATTATGCAGAAACACTGATAGCCTTAGTTACTGATAAGATGTTGCTGCTGCTGCTGCTAAGTCGCTTCAGTCGTGTCCGACTCTGTGTGACCCCATAGACGGCAGCCCACCAGGCTCCCCCGTCCCTGGGATTCTCCAGGCAAGAACACTGGAGTGGGTTGCCATTTCCTTCTCCAATGCAGGAAAGTGAAAAGTGAAAGTGAAAGTGAAGTCGCTCAGTCGTGTCTAACTCTCAGCGACCTAATGGACTGCAGCCTTCCAGGCTCCTCCGTCCATGGGATTTTCCAGGCAAGAGTACTGGAGTGGGGTGCCATTGTTAGGCCTAGCCTAAGGTAGAGGGGAGATGGGGGGTGGGGAGGGTATCCTAAGATATCCAGCCTGAACAAGTAAAAATTAAATGAATTAAAGACTATTTATTCAGTCATTTCTTTGTTTCAAAGACATGGTTGGGAATCAATAAAATCTTTAATGAGTTCCAATTTCTCAATTTAGGTAGTATGTGTTTTATAAGAGTATATAAAGGCTAATTCAGACAGGAAGACTTGACAATAATGTCAACTGGATCTTGGCCAACGAATCTTTGAAACTGCTGCCAATCAGTCAACAAGCAGTATCAAGGGTACACTCAAGGTCAGAGATAATAAGAATGGACATGGCTTCTCAATGCTTCCCCTTTCTCACCGACGTTTGCTGTACAGAATGTGAGAATCATACAGTCAGAGACACAGAACTCAGGGGGCATTGCCTCTCAAGCCATTTTAAATGGAGGATGCTGAGTACACAGGAGCTTCAGCAAGCAAGGAGTCTACCTTATGATCACATACAGAGCTTGTGCTATGTATTCACCGCTTCACTGGGCTTAACACAGATGGCAGTGAGACAGACCCAGCTATAGATTATAATAGCACAGCAAGAGGAAATGGCCAGAAAGAAGCTTGCTCACAGAAGTTGTGAGTTCAGGCTTCCTGTTTTTCAGATGGGAAAACTGAGGTCCCAAAAGGATCTCGCCCAAACCTGTGGCTTTGGAGGCATGACTGACAGCCAGGCATCCCCTACCAGGTCAGCTCTCTCCACACCACATGTTGCCTCCAGCCTGTTAAAGATTCTCCTTGGAGCTTCTTGAATTTGATGCTGGATCTGGGAGACAATGCTCTTGATGTAACCTTTCTAACTACGTAGGGGATGATTCTGGTATCCTTTCCAATCCTTCTCTGGGTCTCAGGGTGGAGTTCATTTTTTACAGCTCTGAGAATCAGGATCATGGAATATCAGCAATGACTGCAGGTGCCAAGGCAGTCAATCCTTTGAGTGAAGAAGAAAGCAAGAATTACTAAAAGGTCCATCAGGGCTCTAGGAGAAACAATCAACACCCAACTTCTGTGCAAATAATTTTCACTGGGACAATGCACTAAAAATGACAAGCACCTTGAGGAAAGGGACTATGTCTTAATGCTTCTATGGGCCTGACACAGAAGAGGTAAGCAGTAGCTGTTCAATTAACTTAATTCCTAATTGATTATATTCTCTGGGGATGTAACAGTCCCCATTTAAGTTTACCATCATACAGTAAAAAAAAAAAAAAAACAAAAAGACTGCATCTCCACTTTATTGCAGAAGGAAATGGCAACCCACTCCAGTACTCTTGCCTGGAAAATTCCATGGATGGAGGAGGCTGGTGGGCTACAGTCTATGGGGTCGCAAAGAGTCTGACATGATTGAGCGACTTCACTTTCTTTCTTTCTATAGTTCTTTTGGAGAAGGAAATGGCAACCCACTCCAGTGTTCTTGCCTGGAGAATCCCATGGACAGAGGGGCCTGGTGGGTTGCAAAGAGTTGGACTTAACTAAGCAACACACACACACACTCCATTTTATATCTATTTTAAATGGAAAAATTTTCACAACTTGGGACACCTTCACTTCCATCTCTACTAAAATAATCCAACTTTTCTTTGATGATTTGTAATCACCAAATTGACTGTTTTTTTTAATGAGCCCTGTTATAATGTAGGAGGAAGATTGAAAGGTTTCAGACTGTTTATGCAATAAATAGCCACAGACAGCTGCTCTTTTGGGGTTTTATGTCTACATTTGATGATTTCTATCTCCCTTTCACAACATGACTTACAGCTACTACTTCCTGATGCTCTCTTCTTCCCTTACTCAAGCATCCTGGGGACCCCAACCCCCAGAAACTAGAAGGAACATCTTACCTTCATTTTGCAAGAGGTAGTGGAATTGTCCAAAAGATACAATAACTAAGGCCATCTGTATGGGTCAGAGTAGGCTTATACCCTATCACAGCTAGTTGCGCTTTTGCGGCAAAGTGGCCTTACGCAGCAGGAGGCCAACAGAACACAATGGTTAACTTAGCACAGAGACATTCTCCCTGAAGAACGTGATGGTTTTTTTGTTTTTTTGTGTGTGGAATTTGTGTGTGTGTGTGTGTGTGTGTGTGTATGTGTGCGCGCGCGCGTGTGTGTGTGTGTGCGTGTGTGTGTGTGGATTTTTGTTGTTGCTGCTTCCTTTTTTTCCCAAGGTACTGAACTGATTTCCTTACACTTGAGAGAGATAGATCAGACAAGCATTTTCCCCCAGTACAGCCAGTATTCACCTTTCCTACACTGTCATATTAACACTGCCATGTTGCAGCTTGATAGGATGGCCGTAGATCAACACTCTGTGTACCTCTATCATCCAGAACAGTTTTTTAAAAGAAACAGAGTGCTATCTTTAGCCTCTGGATGTGGAAAGAACTAGGATTTATTTCACTGTTTTCACCCAGAAAACTATATATAGTAAGTAAAGACATCCATTTTCCAGAAGCTTTTCTGATGTTCCTACTATGCACCAAGTGCAGCATTGTCTACAAAGATGCTGCCATCAGAGGAACCAAAATGTATGCAGAGCTGTTAAGTGTTGTGCTTCTAGATGCCAAGTGGATGTGATTTTTAAAAAAATCCATTCGGCTTGAATTATGCCAGCTCTTCCTTCTTTCCTATTCCACACTCTGTGGCATAATGAAGGTGATTCTTCTTCCTGAGGTTAAAGAGAATAACTGAGCAGGGGGTTAGGAGGAGACCTCATAGAAGGAAAATTCAGAAAGAACAGACAACAGAGAAAGCACTGGAGCAGGACTGGAAGCAAGGCAGTATGCAGATCCTCAGAAAGAGGCCAGCATTTGAAGATAAGGGAAGGTAGGGTTGAGGAGCTCAGAGACAGGCAGCAAGAAGACAAACTATCCTTCTGTATAGTTTGAATCACTTCTATAGAGGATTAGCTGCCTGGACTTATTTTCAAGCTTAATCACATTCACCTTTGCTGTCTGACTTCATTTGGCATGCAGAAAGCTGGATAAGGAAAGCACAGGGCATGCAACAGTCACCCTAAAGGGACAATACGTTCTCTGCAGGCAGGAACAATGTCATATTTATTTTTTACACCCTCTAAACATCTGGCATAGGACTTTCTTTGCCCTGATAGATGCTTACTAAGTATTTTCTATTTTGTTTTTTCAGCTACATCTATATGCATCTAAATATATGAGCAATATTGAAAAATATGTATACCATTTCACAATATTCAAAGAGCTCTCCCATTCATTAGCTTGTTATTGTTAGCTGATAACTTTACAGATGAGGAAACAGAGGCACTGAGAGGTTAAATAGATAGTCCAAGCTCATTATTAAGTTAGGGAGGCAAGATTCTAGCCACAGATTTTGACGCAGTGATTCTCACAATTAAATTTCCATAAGAATCACCTAGGAAAGGTGTTAAAGCACACATTCCAAGCCTTCTATTTAGATACTTACTGTATATCTGGCTTAGAATCTGAAATTTGTGTTTTAGTACATTCCCCATAGTCATGTATAGATGTGAGAGTCAGACCATAAAGAAGGCTAGGGGCCAAATAGTTGAAGCTTTTGAACAGTGGTGGTGGAGAAGACTCTTGAGAGTCCCTTGGACTTCAAGGAGATCAAAACAGTCAATCCTAAAGGAAATCAATCCTGAATATTCATTGGAAGGACTGATGCTGAAGTTGAAACTCCAACATTTTGGCCACCTGATGCGAAGAACCGACTCACTGGAAAAGACCCTGATGCTGGGAAAGACTGAGGGCAGGAGGAGAAGGGAGTGGCAGAGGATGAGATGGTTGGATGGCATCATTGACTCAATGAACATGGGTTTGAGCAAACTGCAGGAGATGGTGAAGGACAGGGAAGCCTGGTGTGCTGCAGTCCATGGGGTTGCAAAGAGTTGGCTGTGACTTAACGACTGAACAACAACAACCCAATCATTCAGGTGAAGGTCCATATACACTAGCCAGGTGCATCATTTACAAAGGGATAAGAATAGAACTGGGAGACACTATGGTAACTCGGCCAAGGATGGACTTCTCTACCATTATGTACCAAAGAGAGGCAATGTGGAAGGGCAGCTGGAAACTTTCTCAATTAGCGCTCTTCCTCTACAGTCATAGTACTGTTTGGTGAATAAATGAAATGTTTGTTGAATATATGAACCTGTTTCCAGGATCCTGAAGAGTGTGAAAAGAAGTTTACTTTTAAAACACTTCAAAAACACATAATCTAAAAAAATAACTCATACTATTGAACAACTTCAGCAAATCCTCTGCAGCACCTGCCAAGGTCATAGTTTCGATCTCACCTTCAATTATTGATAGATAGCCTGATAATTTGAGAAGAGAGAAACAGACTTTTTTCAAGCTTTGGAAAAGGAAAGTCCTTTTAATAAGAGATTCTATCCTGATTACATAGCTCTTATCAGGAAATCCCTTGAAAGCTGAATTCCAGAAGGCAACTATTAAAAATGCCATTGAAAAACTGGAAATTATCTGCTTACATAGCTTAGAACAGACCAGGAGGAATTATATATTTGGTGCAGAACAGGAACTAAAGACTGTTCTTATGGCGAGAACTGGAATGAATTTTTGAACTACCTTTGCCTCCACAAGTAAACCTCCTTTCACATTAAACTAGAAAATATTACGGTAAGCACACAAGACGGCAGGAACCCAGCCATTTTTGACTAAGGTAGTCAGTGTACCATTAATGACACCACCAGTCAAGATCTCCAACACGAAGAGATCAACCCAGAGATTTTCCTCCGGATTACGGAAGAAAATAAGGCTTGAGCCCAGGACCACTTCAACAGGCAGAACCTGGCTGAAGGACAAGAAAGAGATGTAACAAAGCAGGAGCCCATAGACTCTAGACAAAGGGTTAATCCCATTAACACAAACTCAGTCATGACAGCCCCAGGGCTCTAGAGGGACCAAGGCTAGTGCTCCAAAGGACTCAAGAGTTTTAGCAGGAGAAGCCAAGTTCCCTAAAGTGCAAAATTATTCATTCATGATATTGGCACCCAAGATACTGGTGGACTTCTGTCAACAAGACTCTAACTGTAGCTCAGCTCTGGCCATATTACCATTGAATGTGACCCAAAATATCACCTGATTTAGGACTAATTATGCTTAAACTTCTTAAGCTCACTCTGAATTAAAATGTTTTAAGGATTTCTTCCAAATGCAAGGTGGTGCAGTGGTAAAAATAATTTGCCTGCCAATGCAAGGGACACAGGTTCGATACCCAGGTCAGGAAGATCCCCTGGAATAGGAAATGGCAACCCATTCCAGTATTTTTGCCTGGAAAATTCCATGGACAGAGGAGTCTGCCGGGCTACAGGCAATGGAGTCACAAAGAGTTGGACACAGGGGAGCAATTGAGCACTTTCAAACACAAGACCAAGCATGGGGAATCAACAAAGATCTGCGTTCCCCCGTCTTCCTGCCTTCTATCACTTCACTGAGTTTTGGACTTTACCTCCCTCCACGAGCACTTTTGACTACATGATGGGTGAACACACTTCCAGGCTCTCCAGTTGACCTTGGAGAAGTACTGTCTCACTGGAGGATGAAATAGACACTGACAGAACAAGTGAAGGCCAAGCAGAGAAAGGACCTTATTACATCCACTTACCTACCTGGCCTGTCGTTCAACCACGGAAACAGGGGAAAGGGGCCCTGCAGGATGTGTGAGTCCGAGAGTCGTGCTGTTCTTGGGGTTTCTGGGTGATCAAAAAGTGATGCGTGATTTGTCTAATGTCTTTACCATGCATTGAAATTAAGCTACAAATTTGGAATTATTATCTCTTCTTTCTCACTATGAAAAAAATAATCTGTTGTTTTAATATCATGCTCAGAAGAAACATTTAAGCCAAATACGGATATCAATTTTATCTAGGATTAATGAAGTGAATATTTTTAAACAGTCCTGTCAGGAAAAATTTTGTCTTTGGGGCACTGAAACAAAGCAGTCAGCTTCTGGGTCTTTTTGCCTGTTGGATCGACAGCTCAGTGAAAGAAAACTCTATATAAATACATACACATTAATATTTTCTTTCTACTGAAATATATATTTATCATGCACGTATTCCTCAGCTTTAATGCATGCTGTCAGACATGGAAAATTAGCTTTTGCATTTACTAACTCCTCCATGGAAAAGAGGTCCCTCATGTGTTAAACAAAAGGGAGCTTTATTGTTTATGAGTCTGGAAAAATAAATGTTGCCATGGCTTTAAGATCTGGTGATTGGTAATCAGTTTTTATAAATGACCATGAATCACTTTTGTGCTGGCTGGGCTTTGTTTGGAATGTGAGATGGCTGTTCTGTCTTACAAGTAAGGAATTATTAATGTACCCTCCCTGGAGGGTTTCAATTTCACCCGTACAAATAGCTGTATATCTACCAAGTGTATGTTCGGTGTGCCTATCTATGAAATTTAAAATTATATGCTTTGTGTAAAACAGAATATATAATAGACTCTGAAATTGAATAAAACTTATTGGACTCATTTTTTATCCTTTGTGACATTTTTCTAGTAAGAGAGTTCAGACAAAAGGCATTGCCACCAAGGAGCCAGGAATGCAAAGTCCTGTCCAATTTAAATAATCACTCCTTTCTGTCATGTTTTACAAAGAGATGTATTCAAACATGCTCTTTGAGCATTTCTATATTTGCTGCTTAGCTTTTACAAATATGAGCAGGCAAAGACACCCCCATTTCCATTTGTATGTTTATGTTACTTGAAAAAAATATAATCCTCACAATTGTCTCATTATAATAATGAGAGGGTTTTCTTCTCTGATAAATAGGACAGAGGCCTGGCTCACATATTTTGTGCAAAACTTCACATTCCTCCTCTTCTTATCAAATAAGGTAAGAAGTGAAGTCCAAGATAATAAGTTCATGGCAAACCTGATCATGCCACCTGCCTTGTTAAAACCCTTTGTTGGTTACCTATAGTCATACGGTTCAAACTTCTTAGTATGGCTAACAAAGGCTTCTCGTGACTTACCTGATGATTACCTCTCCAGTTTCATCTCCCGACTTCCTTGTGCCAAATCCTTTTCTGATTCTCTAGGTATCTATCTGAACTCCTTTCAATTCTGAGAATGCAGAATTCTCAGTATTTATCTTCCTCTCTTTCTCCCCCTCTTCCTGGCTTAGGATTTACCCCTACCCCCTGCCTCTCTCTCTGTGCCTCTCTCTCTTATCTAAGATTACATAAACTGGTGAACAGTGGTGCCGGCTGAAGACTCCGTAGGTAGAAAGTTACACGTGCCTATTCCTGGAAAAGCCTCTTAAAATGAAAGGCACTCAATGCTGTCATATTGCCATCAAATGACCACTTGATATTTTCAAGGAACAGTGTTCATCTGGATGGTCAGCACTGGTCTCTGTTGCTGGCAGGATGGACAGCTGGAAGCACAATAGACAGATCAGTCTTGGGAAGTCAGAACCTATGCTACTGAACCCATGCATATCCTCCATCTTGGCCACAGCCACTACTCTTCATGTGTCCATCATGCCATTATCAAGATGGCTGATGACAGAAGCCAGCTGCTGTCAACGGGCTGAGTGATTCTGCCCACTTGGTTGTTTTGTGTCTCTTCTGTGCTGGATGCTCTCTTGCGGGTATTAATGTGCACTAAACAAACTTCACGCAATTTCAAATGGGAATTTCATGACAATTCCCATTGGACCATCTATATATCATTAACCGAGAATTCTTTGGTCCTAACCTTTCCATCTGTTTCTATTCACCCCTGTCCAATTATAGAAAGTTTCTTATAAAATAGTAAGAAAAATATTTAAAAATGTATTCTATAAAAAGTGAAAGATGTTCAATTAAACAACCAATTATCACTAGAATAATCAACTTTCCCAACAGTATCAAAAATTAGCTGATTCAAAATTTGAAAAATATAAGTACTTTTCATTAGCTTTAGACAGGCCACACAGTATCAAGAGACATAGTCCAATTAATACTTTCATATATTTTGTCTCAATTTTCTTTTCAACTTGTAAACACATATCAATTTGCAACCTAAAATATCAGACTCATGGCACAGATATTTTTAAATGTTTTACACCTCTCAAATGAAATGTTTATTGAGATATGAAGAATTAGTTTCTAAGACAATGAGTAGTACTCCAACTATGTTAAGTCAGAACTGGATTTACTGGAATTTTAAAACAAGACACTGATATTTCCCTGAAGATTTATTCCACTGTATAACACATATTGGAGATATTTGTGTTTACTTTTCTGGAGCACACTTCAGGAAACTTACTACTAATATAGCTGTTAAAAGTATGCAGCACACACACACAACAAAAAATCAATGCCCGTTTATTAAACTTTTAAAGAAAGTAGAAGACGATAAATTTAGTGATCTTATGCTCATTGGTTAAGTCATGGGAAAAGTCTACAAAGATTTCAAGAATTATAAATGCCAATACTAATAAAGCTAAACTCCTTGAGAGAAAAGGAATGCATGCCAAATATCCAATAATCAATGGCAAAAAATAGCAGTGCAATTACACTTTCTCAATGATATTTACTCCATATGAATCAAGTAACTTTAAAGGTCTGAAGAAGTTTGTGACCTATCTGAACTTGTATACAAATTTATGTTGCAATTGAAAATTTTTGTAATACAAATCAATAAAAATGATTTTACATATTTTTCTAATATGAACCAATACCAATATGAAATTTTTCATTGTAATTGACAGTTATCTAAATTGTTTGCAAAACTATAAAAAAAAAAAAACTCCTAAGAACACTTTCTGACATTAATAAATTTAGAGTTGTTTTTCAATTTATGTACTTTTTGAATTAAGTTTTAATAATAATGAGTTGACAGAATAATTTACTTCATCTTAACAATCATATTTGGGCTTCCCAGGTGGTACAAATGGTAAAGAACCTGCCTGCCAAGGCAGGAGATGTAAGAGATGCAGGTTCAATCCCTGGGTCAGGAAGATCCCCTGGAGAAGGGCATGGTAACTCACTCCAGTATTCTTGTCTGGAGAATCCCATGGACAGAGGAGTCTGGTGGGCTACAGTCCATGGGGTCGCACAGAGTCAGACACAACTAAAGCAACTTAGCCTGCACAACAATCATATTTATGAAACTGATACACATTTGCTTTAAAGTCAACCCAATTCTTTAAAAAGAATAAACCAGTCTTATCATTGTGGATATATATATTAAAGGCAAATTATTCCTTTTGATAGTTGATTAAGTTGGACAACTTTTAAGTATGTTTGGAACAACTTATTCACAAGAATCTATGTTTTCAACTGCAAATTTTATGAGATAAGTATATCCCATAAAACATAACATCTGCCATGAGATACGCTTTATGTACAAAACACATCAGAAGTACAAAAATCTTCTTACAAATAAATCTCACCAAATTTTCATATTCATGCACTGAGATATTGGGTCAAATAAAACTACTATTAAAACTAATTCACCTGTTTCCTTTCACCTTTTAATGTGACTCTTTGAAAATGCAAATTATTTGTGTGACTTACATTTTATATTGGACAGCATTGTCTAGAGCTCCTCAGCCCACATTGTGATAAAGATCAGGAGAGTTGGCATGACCCTGAAAAATATTATAAATGCATGCAGTTATCCATTACATATCATGCAAATGTGAGCTATTTCTGAACCCTGTGATAGGGATACAAGAGAGTCTGTCACCAAATCAATAGCTCCACACCATTTACCTAAGTCTATATTAATCTGCTCTAGCAAAGAGAACACATCTGGCAAGGCAGCTGTGATTGTGGCTATGCTTTGCTGAGCTTGCAGTAATCTACCATCATTCTCCAAGCTTCATACAGTTTTTGCAACTAGACTCATGAATTAAATGGAAATACGATAAGGACCACCACCTGCATCCCTTAGAAGCTCTAAGTAGAATGCAAATCTCAACCATACCCTCTAGAATGAAATATGGAGCTTGATTCACTATCTTGACTGCAGGGGTGTAGAGGGCTGAGGGGTAGGTCAGAGGTCTTCTCTATGGTAGCTTTGACCCCAATATGTTAGCAGTACCAACTGCCAACTATGTCAAAACCATTGTCTATTTGAAGATGGGAAAATGAACACCAGAGGACACCACATGCCCCTATTCTAACAGAAGGACCATATGATTTAGGTCTCTGGGAATCAATAAGAACTCAAATCCTGTACAGACCAGTCCTTTGAAAGTCTTGGTATTCCTCCTTCCCCGTAGTTACACATGTAAATGACCTTAGATCTCTTTAGAGAAAGATTGGGGAAATAAGTTACTGAGCATGTATGCCATGATGCTACATGGTCCTTCTTCCTAGAGACTTAGCCACCTCTTCAGGCAATCACGTTGGTTCTGAGTGCACTTTAACATAATAGACCTGCCATGTTTGGGCATTTAGCTCAGCTATTAGTTTTAAAAATAAGAGTTTCTTTACATGCAACCAAAGATGCCCTCGAGCTTTCCTATTTGGCTTTATATTGCCTTTACTTATCTTCAGCTGATCATTATCTTTCTATAAAGCATCAGTGGCATTTGACAATAGCCATCTAATCCTATTACCCTAACAGAGAATATTTATACATCTCATTGGAGAAGGGCATGGAAACCCACTCCAGTATTCCTGCCTGGAGAATCTCATAGACAGAGGATCCTAGCAGGCTACAGTCCATAGGGTTGCAGAGTTAGACACAACAGAAGCAACTTAGCATGCACACACGCATGCTTTCATCTCATACGCTGATCTCAAAAGACCCTGTTAAATCCTGCATGCTAGCACATTCCCTTCCACCAGTTCACCATCTCATTTCAGCACTAGTGAAAATGTTAACAGGTTGGAGGGATACCTTTGGCCAAGGGCTCTCTGTGCACCAATGATTGGGTCTTTATTGCAGCCTGGTGGCTTGTGATGGAAAACCTCATCTTAGCACCTGCTTTCCTGGCCCACTCCCAGTATCAGTCTTCACAGGCTGGATTCTTTGGAGCAGATGTCAAAATGGAGAGATGGTGTTTTGGGTGGAAATTGCTGCTTCCTAGAGGAGGTGAAAATGGAGCTGCCCCTTAGAATGTAGGATTGAGACAGTACAGAGAGAGAGATACAGAGACTATTCCATGGGTTTTGTTTTTGTTGTTTCTTTTTTAAAGGAATAGGGACAAAATCAGTGCTTTGAGAAGACTGGCATTTGAGATCAGGATAGACTTGAGACTGAGGAAAAGTAATCAGAGACTGGTCACATGACAGTGAAATCAAAAGAGGAGTGAAAAGGATAAAACAACAAAGAATTGCAAGGAAAGAACTGATGTGATCTATAAACAATCTTCATGAGAAAGAGAAAGATTTTGGACCTGATGTTTAGGATGATAATAGCACCCTTGAAAGAGAATGAGACTTTGGGAAGACAGGTAATGAGTTGAGATTCCCAATGAGTTTGCTGAGATGGCAAAAGCTGTACATTTCAGGAAAGGTGCTCTATAGGTTTGTATCTCATAGTAAGAGTCTAGATTGTGGGTCAGAGAAAAGAATGTGTTATATCAGTTTGGAAACAGACATTGAAAGCCTGAAAGACAAAACTTAGAAAGAGCTTACAAGCTTGAGAGTTGAGGTTTGGGGAACACTCACTGAGGGACCAGAGGAGGAAAACAGGAGCTACCGATACAGGGAGAACCTACACAGCGCCTGGTAAGTGCCTTGGGAGAAGGATTTCACACAGGCAGCTCATCAGTGAGGCAAACCTACTACAACTCCCATGAGCCAGTTTGCACAAGTTCTACACTGATACTTAATTTTTCTCAATTAATTTTTTAATGTTTTTTCATTCATTATTTATGATAAATGTTGCCAGATATTTGATTCTATCTTCCCTCAAGGTTAGAGTTTATTCCTTTAAATACACGAAAAGAGAAAACATGTCTTTGCTGAGGAAATCTTGGAAAAAGATTTGGAGATAAAAATATTTTCAAGGTGAGTCTTCCTGGCTACTACAACACAGTATCTAGACACAGCATCATTATACCCCGATTTGAGGGGTCAATAATACAGCCAACAGCTTGTGCCCAGGACACAGATCCACAGAGATGCTCCATGGGTTTGCATCCTTGATCTTTGAAAAGGCCAACCCAGCACCACAAAGAGATGCCTCCAGTTCTAAATATACAAAATCTACTTAGGGAAACTGGTAGCCTCTTATTTTCACATTTAATAAAAGTATGCACAGCTAATCCTCTCCAAAAGCTTTAGCAACTCTCTCCTTGTAGCAGTTTTAGAAACCTTACAGCCATCAAAACCCACATATCTCAAATCTACCAGTCTCCCCCTTTAGTTACCCAGTCTCCCCCTTTCTTTCCTAACTCTGTGTTCTCCAGAACCTCAATCCAGGTCCACAAGATCTAGGCCTCTTCAACAACAGCCCCTTTCACCTTCCTGCCTTATGTAAAATGTGGCTTTTTCTTGAGGAATCACGTCTGCCTCCCTCCCGTTTTGAAACCAATCATTCTTGCACATCCTTTGCTAGCTATTCAATTCTACTTCTGGACTATTTCTCCACTGTTTTCTTGCAGAAACCCACTGCTCCTTCTAGATCTGTGGCATTCTGCCTCTGGGTCCTTTTCTGTCCCTCATCCATCATCATCTATCCATCCCCATATCATGTCTTAGTCTATAGACACTAGCAGTCAGTCCACAGTTCCCTTCTCTACCCAGGCATTTCCCAGGCCCAGGTGGATGGACTTCCAACCGTGCGCTCACTCAGTGTATGTCCCCTCCACTGGGCTCCTTCCCCATTTCTCTTCCCCATCTTCATCATAAGCAGTTTATGATTGCCAGGAACCCACTCCACTTAAAAAATAAGAAATATGTTCGATACTGCCCTCTGAGCCCAACACTCCCTTGCAGCGATCCCTCCAACACCTCCCGCAGCCAATCTTCAATCCCAGAGAGCTTCTCAGTGTTTTCCCACCAGCACATCTTACTCTCTATGGCCTTTCATCTTCAGTTAATTCCTTGTAGAGTTTAAATTCCAAGGTCTCATTTCGTTCTTTTCTTAACAATGTCCTCGACTGTCTTGAAAAAAAATATTATAGTCTGGGCTACCATCACCTCTTTTCTAAACTACTGAAACAGCTGATTTATCCCATAGCTTCTCCAGTAGCTCTCTCACTTCAGTTCAGTTCAGATGCTCAGTCGTATCTGACTCTTTGCAACCCCATGAATCGCAGCACGCCAGGCCTCCCTGTCCATCACCATCTCCCGGAGTTTACCCAAACTCATGTCCATCGAGTCGGTGATGACATCAAGCCATCTTATCCTCTGTCATCCCCTTCTCCTCCTGCCCCTAATCCTTCCCAGCATCAGGGTCTTTTCCAATGAGTCAACTCTTCGCATGAGGTGGCCAAAGTATTGGAGTTTCAGCTTCAATATCAGTCCTTCCAATGAACACCTAGGACTGATCTCCTTTAGGATGGACTGGTTGGATCTCCTTGCAGTCCAAGGGACTGTCAAGAGTCTTCTCCAACACCACAGTTCAAAAGCATCAATTCTTCAGCACTCAGCTTTCTTCTCAGTCCAACCCTCACATCCATACATGACCACTGGAAAAACCATAGCCTTGATTAGATGGACCTTTGTTGGCAAAGTAATGTCTCTGCTTTTCAATATGCTATCTACGTTGGTCAGAACTTTCCTTCCAAGGAGTAAGCGTCTTTTAATATCATGGCTGCAATCACCATCTGCAGTGATTTTGGAGCCCCAAAAAATAAAGTCTGACACTGTTTCCACTGTTTCCCCGTCTACTTCCCATGAAGTGATGGGACTGGATGCCATGATCTTCGTCTTCTGAATGTTGAGCTTTAAGCCAACTTTTTCACCCTCCTCTTTCACTTTCATCAAGAGGCTTTTTAGTTCCTCTTCATTTTCTGCCATAAGGGTGGTGTCATCTGCATATCTGAAGTTATTGATATTTCTCCTGGCAATCTTGATTCCAGCTTGTGCTTCTTCCAGCCCAGTGTTTCTCATGATGTACTCTGCATATAAGTTAAATAAGCACTGTGACAGTATACAGCCTTGACGTACTCCTTTTCCTATTTGAAACCAGTCTGTTGTTCCATGTCCAGTTCTAACTGCTGCTTCTTGACCTACATATAGGTTTCTCAAGAGGTAGGTCAGGTGATCTGGTATTCCCATCTCTTTCAGAATTTTCCACAGTTTATTGTGATCCACACAGTCAAAGGCTTTGACATAGTCAATAAAGCAGAAATACTCACTCTCTAGATCTTTCTTAACTGCAAATCTGATCACAACACCTCCCTGCTTTCAATACATCAGCAGTTCCCCTATCCTGAGCTTGCTTACAAGGGCCTGCTTAATGGAGCCATGACTTTTATCTCAAAAGTCCTCTCCTCTAACTCTCCTTGACTAATTTCTGCTCCCATCCAACTGCCATACTCAAGGACTTTCAGTTCTGGCATGCATCTCCTCCTCCCCTATTCCTTTACCTCTCCCATCTTTTCTTCTCTCCTCCCCTCTCCTCTCCTTCCCTCCCTTTTCTTCTCATTCCTTACGTTCCCTCTCCTCCCTTCCTTTTCCCTCTCTTTTCTCCTCCCTAACTCATCACTTTCTGCAACTCTTCCTGGAATAGTTTATTCCATCCTTGAGCCTGTTGATGCTTCAGGTACAGACTCCTCCAGAAAGGCTTTCCTGGCCCCTAGTTCTAATAAAACTGGTTTTCACAAACACTACTTTAGGTTATAACAGGTCTTGTTATCTGAATTAGAATTTCAACTTCTTAGCAGTGCTGTCTCCACATAATGCTCTCCCAACGCTCCCTTTGTTCTTATCGTCTGTGCTCTTCACTTCTGACCCTAACACCCAGACACCTTCATGGCTCAGAGCAAACCACCTCTCTCACCTCCTCCTTCATCCCTCTTGTAAACTGAATTTTTCATATTTTCATGAGCTCATGCCTCCTCTTTAGCCACAACACACTCCTGGACATTCCTCAGTACACCAAGCTCTTTGATACCTTCATGTCTGCACATTTTTTTTGCTTTCTGCTTAAAAGGATCCTGTCCTCTTCTCTTTGCCTGGAGACTTCCAACTCAGCTTTGAAGACTTAGCTCAGATGTCAGCTCTTACATGAGTCTCATTCTCTCCCCTGTGCTCCCTCAATATTCTGCCTAAAATTCTCTCAGAGCACAGGGTACTGTAATTCCAGGTTTATATGTGTGTTTCTCAATGAAACAATAGTCTTTAAGTTGGGAAAACATCTATTCAATTTGTATCCATTAGGTCTTGAGCATAGAGAAAAAGAGAAAAGATTTTAATCATTATACCAGTGTGGTATGGTTCAAAAATGTTTTCTCAAGGCCCACAATTTCCATTATTTCCCCAAATTCAGCTGAGCTTTCACACAATCACAATTGTCAGTGAATTACACATTAAAATGTATGTGACAAATATTTTGCTTCTAACTAGTCAGTATTTATAGACAAAACAGTCTAAACTGCATTGCTTGTATTTTCATAAGGCCACAAGAATTTGCTAAAGGCAAAGCTGGTTGTTTTGACCATGCATTTCCATATTTCACAGGAAGATGATGATACAATGCCACCCTGCAATAAACCTCAAGCCTAAGCAAGAATTTATTAGAATGAAATTGTTGTTTTGAATGTTTATTATTTCTTCTCATCTTACCAAATCTAGTATAATCTGAATGAAAAGTATGAAAAGGAAAAAGAAAGCAGAAAAAATTATTTGGCTTTTAGTCTAGAATTTGATTAATGACTCTAACTTTCTTGGAAATGGTGTTATTTCACTAAAATATTAAAGCCTTTGCATTATTATTTACTGAGGCTCAAAACAACACATTTCTAACTTGTATCTGCTTCCTATCTGTCATTTGGAGTGAAATTAGTTCACTGAATCAGATATCATTCTAGGTAGTAGCCAAATACACATTCTCAGTAGATCTAATTTGATCCCAGCCCTCTAACTTACAGAGTCTAAAATACTGCGGGGAGTCAAGGGGAAAGGTGTGAGTATCATTGGAGAATCCTGCATTACTTCTGCTGGAATTTATCAGAAAGTCAAAGGGAATAAAGTATTTCTTTTAATCAATGAGTCTTTGTTGGATGCTTATTAGGTAGGAGAAATGTATGTAAGCTTTAGGGGTGCAACAAAAAAGAAGGGACACCCCCATCACTGTCCTCACAGACCTGCCAGTCTAGCAGGGTGACAGGTAAGTAAATAAGAAGCTGCAATGCAGTAGGACAAGCGCTGCTGCTGCTGCTAAGTCGCTTCAGTTGTGTCCGACTCTGTGCGACCCCAGAGACGGCAGCCCACCAGGCTCCCCCATCCCTGGGATTCTCCAGGCAAGAGCACTGGAGTGGGTTGCCATTTCCTCCTCCAATGCATGAAAGTGAAAAGCAAAGTGAAGTCACTCAGTCGTGTCCAACTCTTAGTGACCCCATGGACTGCAGCCTATCAGGCTCCTCCGTCCATGGGATTTTCCAGGCAAGAGTACTGGAGTGGGGTGCCAAGTGCCACTATAAGGGAAATATTGTGTGTCATAGGGTGACATGTAGTAGGGTATCAGGCATCTGAACATCTCCTGGCCCTCAAACCACTAGATGCTAATAGTATGTTAAATGCACTTTAGGAGTAAAAGGGAAGAATTAGGTTTTCAAAAACCCATCATAGGTGTTCAAAATGTTTATTGAATATTTGTTGTTGATCAGTCACTAAGTTATGTCTGACTTTTTGTGACCCCATGGACTGCAGCAAGCCAGGCTTCCCTATTCTCCACTATCTCCTAGAGTTTGCTCAGATTTATGGCCACTGAGTTGGTATATCACCCTCTTCTGCCTTTGCCTTCAATCTTTCCCAGCATCAGGGTCTTTTCCAATGAGTCAAGTAAATAAATGCAGAGGCTTTCAGTCAAACAAAGGCAGTGTCCTTGGGTCACAGTGGCAATGCCTGGAGTTGGGACCAGTACTGTATAATGGCTTGATCCAGAACACAGCAGTGCAGTGAATAGTGAGCTCTGGGGAGGGTTGAGAACTCCACATCACCTGCTTAGGGTAAAAGATCTCGCTAGCACAGCTACAAATGGAAAGTCAGTGTCCCATCTTTATCCTTCCCTAGAGGTAAGAGTCTACAGAGCTGACCCCTCAAGTTCCCCTAGAGTTCAACAACTCGGGGGGAAACAGCCAGCTGCATTCACAAATAGATTATCCCAAGCAGCCCAAAGGTGTTTTTCCTACATTTTACTGGATTTACACTCAATTTGATTTCCCCAAAACAAAGATGACTTGGAATCCTAAAAAGAGATCCATTTTCAGAGCAAATATCTGAAAAACCTGTCAGGAGTACAATCCATTTTAGAATCTCCAAAGCACTAAGGCCTCAGTATATCGCTGTTCTACAGTGGATTTGAGATTTGTAGTTTCTAGACTCTACTTGGCAAAAGGATCTGTGTCTCTGCCAGATCATTTAGCAAGTGTTCACAGCACTTCAATCTGTCATGGGTTGTGTTTAATAAGGCGTGTGTGTCCACAGCTACCCTCTCCAGGCTGACTGGAACTTGTCACCTGCTAGGTGGTTGCCATCACTCTTTTCCAATGAGACAGAAATGTGTGTATAATGAAGGGGTAGACAAAGGGAAGCATTCTGCCTCAGTGGTGAGTTCCTACTTTTTTGGGGGGGATTCCAAAGAGGAAAATCCACAAACTTGGTTGAATGTATAGAAAAATGGACCATACTCCCAGTGCTCTGAGAATTCTTCCCTATCTTCAAGTCCAGTGAAAATTAAAGAGCCAAAACTTCAGAGGTGTTCAAGAGACCATTTGGTTCAGCCCAAAGCATCCAGACAAATAAAAGTTTATTTCATCTTTGTATGTGTGGTTTAGATAGAGGATAGGGGTACTGCTTGGAGTCAGACAGCAAATCAACAAAGTGTTTGAGTCTAGAAACCAAGCCTCCTACCTGCAAATGGCCTTAGCCAGAGCTCTCCAACTCTTTCAACTAAATCTCTTTCATTACAGACAAGGGTATACACATACCCCAAGAGAAAAGGTTAGAACCCATACAGGTGACTTCAAGCATGGAATTTCCTTGAACTTACATATTGGAACTTTTTTAAAAAAATTTGTGAATTTTGTATTCTACTCATGAAGTATCTGTTTGAATTAATATAAAATCGCTTTTGCTTCAAAAAGGTCCCACATTTGTTCCATTATCTTTGCATATCCCCAGGGTTATGGGAACCCAAGTTCAAGAAACATGTCCTGCTTCGTGAAAATACAGCTATTGGTTCTCTGGCTTCCTTTATTCCATCCCAGCAGAGTCTTGTTATACAAATGCCATTTTTCCACCCATGCCATCTAGATCCATCTTATGAGAGGTATTCATGGTAGGACAAGACAAGGAAAATAATCCCCTCTTTTCACATAATTTTTGCTTTTTAAGCTTAGTCCTCCAACCTGTAAAGTTTCCTAGGCCTAGGCCATAACACCTCTGACTTGCAAATGAGGATATAGCAAGAGTCATTATTCCTTGCAAAATCTATCCAAACAAATACTGGCTCCTCACCTTCCAAACTGGGACATAAGAAGTACAGGAGCAAGGAAAGCTTGTGGTAACTCTAAATTGTTGTTGTTGCTTAGTTGCTCAGTCAGGTCCGACTCTTTGTGACCCTATGGACTACAGCACTAGAGGCTTCCCTGTCCTACATCATCTTTCAGAGCTTGCTCAAACTCATGTCCATGGAGTCGTGATGCCATCCAACCATCTCATCCTCTATCATCCCCTTTTCCCCCTGCCTTCAATTTTTCCCAGCATCAGGGTCTTTTCAAATGAGTCAACTCTTGACATCAGGCAGTCAAAGTATTAGAGCTTCAGTTTCAGCATCAGCCCTTCCAGTGAATATTCTGGATTGACTTCCTTTAGGATTGACTGATTTGATCTCCTTGCTGCCCAAGGACTCTCAAGAGTCTTTTTCAATACCACAGTACAAAAGCATCAGCACTTCAGTGCTCAGCCTTCTTTACAGTTCATCTCTCACATCCAAACATGACTCCTGGAAAAACCATAGCTTTCACTACATGGACCTTTGTCGGCAAAGTAACACCTCTGCTTTTTAATATACTGTCTAGGTTGGTCATAGCTTTTCTTCCAAGGAGCAAGCATCTTTTAATTTCATGGCTGCGGTCACTACTTACAGTGATTTTGGAGCCCAAGAAAGTAAAGTCTGTTTCTGTTTCCATTGTTTCCTCATCTAATTGCCATGAAGTGATGGGATCAGATGTCACAATCTTAGTTTTTTGAGGGTTTTTTGAATGGTAACTCTATGAGTTGGTGAGAAACACAGCAACAAGAGATTATTAGGGATCCTGGTTCTATTTTCTAGCTCTGAGTCTATGCTCTGGGAAAAAGTAATACTATATAGTAGAAACCAAATTCCTTCTTCAAATATCAATTCATCTGTTTTTTAAAAGGGCTTCACTGATGACTCAGCAGGTAAGGAACCTGCCTGCAACGCAGGAGACAGAGGAGATGCAGACATGCACGTTCAATCCCTGGGTCATGAAGATCCCCTGGAGGAGGAAATCGCAACCCACTTCAGTATTCTTGCCTGAAAAACCCCATGAACAGAGGAGCCTGGCGGGCTACAGTCCATGGAGTTGCAAAGAGTTGGACACAACAGAGAACAGCACTCAAATTTATTTTCAATACAAATTATACCCAGACATCTAGAAGAAGAACTACTTGGATGCAAAATATTGGACAGAAAATAAATGTATACTGTTAAGTTTAGCCATGAATGCCACCTGCATACCTTAGGTTCAACCCCAAGAGTTGTTTTTGAATGCTATGGTATTTACAGACACCACATACCCACCCTGTAAAATTAGGGATTCTTCCTGCCCTGGAGCATTCCAGGACACAGCACCTGTGATGGTAAATTTTATGTGTATTTTACGTGTCAACTTGACTGAGTCAGAGGGTCCCCAGATATTTGGTTAACAATTATTTCTAGGTATGTCTATGAGGGCGATTCTGGAGGAGATTAACATTTGAATCAGTAGACTGAATGAAACAGATTGCCCTTCCCAAAGTGGTGGACTTCGTCTAAACAGCTGAAGGCCAGAATACAATAAAAAGACTGAGTAAGAAAGAATTCCCTCTCTCTCCATCTGTCTTCAAGCTGGGACATCAGTCTCCTCCTGCCTTCAAACTCCAACTCAGACTTGGACTAGAATTGATGCCATTGGCTCTCCTAGATCTCCAGCCTGCCAACTGAAGGTCTTGGGACTTTTCAGGCTCCATAATCATGTTAGCCAATTCAATACATACATAATAAATATAAGTATTTAATATATACAATCCTTTATATATGTGTATATATATATACACATATATATGTGTGTGTTTGTGTGTGTGTATATATATATTATATATTCCAGAGAAGGAAATGGCAACCCACTCCAGTATTCTTGCCTAGAAAATTCCATGCACAGAGGAGCATGGTGGGCTACAGTCCATGTGGTCACAAAAGTCAGACACGACTGAGCAACTGAGCACATACTATATATTCCACATAGTTTCTCAATATACACACACACATATGTATATACATATATACACATGTACAATGAGATATAGATATAGATATAGATGAAGATGTAGATCATTGGTTCTGTTTCTCTAGAAAACTCTGAGTAACAGAGCTCCCCACTACCACCACTAGATCTGGATCTGCCCAGATGACTTGTGGTTACTGACTACATCACTGTCATTTTCTCACTTATAATTATCTAGTAAATGTCTTTTTTTCTCTCATTTTGAAATGTTTCCTTTAAAATGGCAGCATTTTCTTGGTCTGTGCTATTTTATGGCTGGTGAGTAACTGGGTTTTATGGCATGTCTATTACAAATAGACTTGGATCTCACAGAGGAATTTCTGTGTGTTTCTTAAGTTGAATAAAATATTATGCATATGCTTTTTTATGTTTTTGGCAAGAGTTCCATCACACTGGCTTGGTGCAGTTTATGCATTTCTTATTTTCTATTTTAATATAGGCTTTACTCCTTGGGATTTCTATTAGTAATGCTGGAGGACTTGGAAAGGCTTTTAGAAGTAAAAGTTGTTATTGAAACCCTTTCACAATGCATAATTAAAAGGATGATACAGTACCTTTAGTAGATGAGGCCAGTTACAGTGGCAACTTTAAGGAAAAGACCCGGCATTCTAACCCTTGCACTGGGACTCTAGAAGGTCAGCCAGTTACCCATCACTCCACAGTTATCCCTTCCCAGAAGGCCGCATGATCTAATAAAGAAGGAAATGACTATTGGGCTCTCTCTCTAACGGGACCCATTCCAACACTGAGAACAAAAGGATGCCCCCAGATAACTTGGGGAATCAGCAAAGCTCTGCACAATGGAGCCACCACTGTCACCAGAGCTATCCTGTGAGCAGCAGCTCTGATTGCAGAGGAGCAGGACTTTGTCTAGGATTCCTGACACCAGTCTGCCTTCCCTTCACCCCATCTAGGAGAGCTTGCTGCTTCTACAAGCACAGCACGCACTCTGCTGGTGTTGTAGCTGCTGTGTACTCCTACAAGCTAATGCAGCAGACTCAGCCAGGTTCCAAAACAGAAGCTCCTTCTTTTTTCACATTCCTTACCAAAACCCCAGCAGGAAAATATCACTTGAAAAAAATCCTTCACCTTCTGGCCCATATCGTCTATGACTATGAAAACTTTTATTGTGGTTCTGCTGAGAGGGCTCCCCTGGACACCAAGCCCTAAGCCTATGTCAGACTCCATACTTATTAAGTACCTACAGCACCGGGCCCTACTGTAGGGATGTAACTTTGACACACATCTTGCTGTGTGTCAGAGGTGTAAGGGTAATAAGACAGTCCCTGCCTTGGAAAGGAAATCGGACATAAGCAGATCATTTCAATGCAAAGACAGAGGTGCTAGAAGGCATATGGTGCTGAAATCTTAGACCACAGTCACTAATTCAGCCTAGAATTCAAAAATGACTTTCAGGACAGCAGAAAACCTGAACTGCATCTTGAAGGAATCTGGAAATATTAATGAAACAAGTGGAAGGCTTCCTTAACCCCCTCACATAGAACCACCTCCAACTTCTAATTTGCTTTTCCAAAAACCACCTCCAACTTCTAATTTGCTTTTCCAAAAATAGTCCCCAAATGATGTAAAATCTAGGTCCCAAAGCCACAGGGCACAGTGTGCTGGTTCCTGGAATCCTTAGTTTAGTGAGAACCACTCCAGGATACAATCCATGAAATCACCTGCTTGATGAAGTTTACACCTCCACTTTCCTCCCCTGGGCTCCAACCACAGATCCCCAAAACTTAGCCTCTGGTGCCTCACAAGGGCACTGTGTTCCCTCAACACCCCAAGAGATGAAGCTTCACCTTCTGTGAAGGAGGCAGGGATATGGGCAAACATCTAGTCTCCTCAGAGGAGTTTCCAGAAAGACAAAATATACGATGCTCATGTGCCCTGATTGTGAGAAGGATATTTTCCAATCTTCAGTGAATGGTTACGGCATCCAATTTAGGTTTTCAATCCCACAGCCTACCCTGCGTGGAAGGCAGAGAAAGAGCCTCAATTTCCAGGTTTATAAATGTCGAAAATGGGATATTCTCAATAAAATTGTGGTGAGCATTTATGTTCATTAAATGTGATTGCTGCAGTAATGATACACACCTAAAACTCCTTTAACCATTTAAGAGAAAACCTAGGCTCCAAGAAAACCCCACAGCAGAGCATTAAGATCCAGTTTTTTTTTTTTTTTCTTTTCCTTCTTAGCAAACCAATTACGGTGCTGGAGTGGGTGAAACACCCCAAGGAATAGTCTATAAGATCATCTAATAATTGGGCCAATTTATAGTAGGTAACAGAGAAATGCTTGAAATTGTCATTTCTGCTGGTTAGGGCTGAATAGGAAAGAATGTGATTAATAAATAGCTTAAGCAGCAAACAGAAAGTACTTACAATGTACGAATGCTCTGGGGAGATGAGGTATTGAGACAATCATTATGATAAAGTACAGCCAGATGATAAGCTTAAAGAGGCTGAAACAACTGTTGAAAACGTCACATTAGGGGGACATTTGGGCTGGAATTTATTATTAAGATTTCCTTTAAGTGGCCTTTCAACCATAAGGTCAAATGTTAAGTATGTTAAGGTGAGCTGAAATCAAGGAGGATTTTTTTCAGCATGAATTGACAAGCCAGGGTCCCAGAGGCAGGACCAGGTTAGAGCCTCTCTTCCCAGCTTCTGTCTAGAGGACAGTGTTGGACATCACTGCAGTAGCCTACTGACATAAACCCTAGCCTGTGGGGAGAATGGGAGTCGTCTGGGCGATGGTGAACGCAGGCAGAATGTCCCACCATCTATCTGGGACAGAACCTCAGGCTCCCAGGAGCCTGCTTTTACCTGAACTGTGCCAGGAAACACAACCTAGTGCTGTATGGATGCCTTCTTGAAGCAGCAGAGTACAAGTTTTAAAGGGACAGACCTCTGGCATTTAAAACTAGGCTCTTCCAGTAACTTTAGATAAACTGTGAAGTCTAAGAATAAGTTTATCTGGCATTCCCTTCAGTCACTCTCTCCACTGTTTCTTCCTCAAACAATCTCTGCAGGGAACAGCAGTTGATTTTAACAACCAGGCATCCTTTCCCCTTCTCCTAGAAAGCACTCCTCCTCTGGAGGACTTGCCTCTTCCTGCCGACAGGCAAGTCTGACAGCACAGGTGGCACCCAAGGTGATACGCGTCCCTCTCGCCACAGTGACTGGCTAAGGGATGATGTCATAACGCAAGTCACAGTCATCAGAAGCTTTCCTTCGGGTTTTACATTTGAGTTACAGTCCTAGAACGATGGCAGCCTGCAACTGACTATGGTCTTGTTCCCTCCCCATGATGCTTCATAGCAGAAATCTCTCTGGAAAGGAAGAGACATTCCTGAATGTTAACCACTCCTCCCTGTCTCCTTTTGCCTCTATTATTATCCTGTGCTTCTTTCCCTCAGAGCTCTGCCTTCAGATCACTGTCAGATGACATCAATTAGGTTTCAGTTCAGTTCAATCACTTAGTCATGTCTGACTATTTGCAACCCCATGGACTGCAGCACACCAGGCCTCCCTGTCCATCACAAACTCCCAGAGTTTACTCAAACTCATGTCCATCGAGTCGGTGACGCCATCCAACCACCTCATCCTCTGTCATCCCCTTATCCTCCTGCCTTCAATCCTGCCCAGCATCAGGGTCTTTTCAAGTGAGTCAATTCTTCGCATCAGGTGGCCAAAGTATTGGAGTTTCAGCTTCAACATCAGACCTTCCAGTGAATATTAAGGACTGATTTCCTTTAGGATAGACTGGGTGGATCTCCTTGCAGTCCAGGTGACTCTCAAGAGTCTTCTCAAAAAAAAAAAAAAAAGAGTCTTCTCCAACATCATAGTTCAAAAGCATCAGTTCTTCAGTGCTTAACTTTCTTTATTGTCCAACTCTCACATCCATACATGACTACTGGAAAAACCATAGCTTTGACTAGATGGATCTTTGTTGGCAAAGTAATGTCTCTGCTTTTTAATATGCTGTCTAGGTTGGTCATAGCTTTTCTTTCAAGGAGCAAGAATCTTTTAATTTCATGGCTGCAGTCACCATCTGCAGTGATTTTAGAGCCCAAGAAAATAGTCTGTCACTGTTTCCATTGTTTTGCCATCTATTTGCCATGAAGTGATGGGACCAGATGTCATGATCTTAGTTTTTTGAATGTTGAGTTTTAAGCCAGCTTTTTCACTCTCCTTTTTCACTTTCATCAAGAGGCTCTTTAGTTCTTCTTCACTTTCTGCCATAAGGGTGGTGGCATCTGTGTAACTGAGGTTATTGATATTTCTCCCACAATCTTGATTCCAACTTGTACTTCATCCAGCCCAGCATTTCACATGAGGTACTTTGCATATAAATTAGATAAGCAGTGTGACAATATACAGCCCTGACATACTCCTTTCCCAGTTTGGAACCAGTCTCTTGTTCTATGTCCAGTTCTAACCACTAGGCTTACCCAATTATTTAAAAGACTGCTAACTGCCATACCAAGAGTGGACCCACACTAAAAAGAAGTATATCCAAGAAAAGTGAAAATGATAGAGAGATTAGAAACCACATAATTTGGGAAAAAATCTCAGGTGTGAAGGATGCCTACCCTCAAGAAGGGAAGAGTCTGCAAGACATGGAGGCTGACAAGGAATATCCTCAGTTCTGTCATGTTCAGGTAGGTTTAGAATATAGAACAAAATTCAATGTATGGAAAGTACAAAGACATAGATTTTTTAACAATAAAGGACAGATTATCCTAATATAGAAAGACTTTCCATTAAAGATAATAAGTTCCCTGTGTTGATGGACATTTTCAAGCGTATGTTGGACATTAGTTCAGTCGCTCAGTCATGTCTGACTCTTTGCAACCCCATGGACTACTGCACACCAGGCCTCCCTGTTCATCACAAACTCCCGGAGTTCACTCATGTCCATCGAGTCGGTGATGCCATCCAACTATCTTCAATCTTCAATCTTGCCCAGCATCAAGGTCTTTTCAAATGAGTCAGTTCTTCGCATCAGGTGGCCAAAGTATTGGAGTTTCAGCTTCAACATCAGTCCTTCCAGTGAATATTCAGGACTGATTTCCTTTAGGATAGACTGGTTAGATCACCTTGCAGTCCAAGGGACTCTCAAGAGTCTTCTCCGACACCCACAGTTCAAAAGCATCAATTCTTCAGTGCTCAGCTTTCTTTATAGTCCAACTCTCACATCTATACATGACTACTGGAAAAACCATAGCTTTGACTAGATGGACCTTTGTTGGCAAAGTAATGCCTCTGCTTTTTAATAAGCTATCTTGGTTGGTCATAACTTTTCTTCCAAGGAGCAAGCATCTTTCAATTTCATGGCTGCAGTCACCATCTGCAGTGATTTTCAGATCAGATCAGATCAGTCGCTCATTCGTGTCCGACTCTTTGCAACCCCATGAGTCGCAGCACGCCAGGCCTCCCTGTCCATCACCAACTCCCGGAGTTCACTGAGACTCACGTCCATCAAGTCAGTGATGCCATCCAGCCATCTCATCCTCTGTCGTCCCCTTCTCCTCCTGCCCCCAATCCCTCCCAGCATCAGAGTTTTTTCCAATGAGTCAACTCTTCGCATGAGGTGGCCAAAGTACTGGAGTTTCAGCTTTATTTATTTATTTATTTATTTATTTATTTATTTATTTTTTTTTGGAGTTTCAGCTTTAGCATCATTCCTTCCAAAGAAATCCCAGGGCTGATCTCCTTTAGAATGGACTGGTTGGATCTCTTTGCAGTCCAAGGGACTCTCAAGAGTCTTCTCCAACACCACAGTTCAAAAGCATCAATTCTTCAGCACTCAGCCTTCTTCACAGTCCAACTCTCACATCCATACATGACCACAGGAAAAACCATAGCCTTGACTAGATGGACCTTTGTTGGCAAAGTAATGTCTCTGCTTTTGAATATGCTATCTAGGTTGGTCATAACTTTCCTTCCAAGGAGTAAACATCTTTTAATTTCATGGCTGCAGTCACCATCTGCAGTGATTTTGGAGCCCAGAAAAATAAAGTCTGACACTGTTTCCACTGTTTCCCCATCTATCTGCCATGAAGTGATGGGACCAGATGCCATGATCTTCGTTTTCTGAATGTTGAGTTTTAAGCCAACTTTTTCACTCTCCACTTTCACTTTCATCAAGAGGCTTTTGAGTTCCTCTTCACTTTTTGCCATAAGGGTGGTATCATCTGCATATTTGAGGTTATTGATGTTTCTCCTGGCAATCTTGATTCCAACTTGTGTTTCTTCCAGTCCAGCGTTTCTCATGATGTTCTCTGCATATAAGTTAAATAAACAGGGTGACAATATACAGCCTTGACGTACTCCTTTTCCTATTTGGAACCAGTCTGTTGTTCCATGTCCAGTTCTAACTGTTGCTTCCTGACCTGCATACAAATTTCTCAAGAGGCAGATCAGGTGGTCTGGTATTCCCATCTCTTTCAGAATTTTCCACATTTTATTGTGATCCACACAGTCAAAGGCTTTGGCATAGTCAATAAAGCAGAAATAGATGTTTTTCTGGAACTCTCTTGCTTTTTCCATGATCCAGTGGATGCTGGCAATTTGGTCTCTGGTTCCTCTGCCTTTTCTAAAACCAGCTTGAACATCAGGAAGTTCACAGTTCACATATTGCTGAAGCCTGGCTTGGAGAATTTTGAGCATTACTTTACTAGCGTGTGAGATGAGTGCAATTGTGCAGTGATTTTAGAGCCCCCCAAAATAAAGTCTCTCACTGTTTCCACTCTTTCCTCATCTATTTGCCATGAAGTGATGGGACCAGAGTGATTTTCTTGGAGAGATTTTCACTTTTAGGTACAAGAAGAAACCACTAGTGATTCGATTCTAGGAAGAATCAAAGTAATGGCTCTAAACATAGGACTACCTGACAAGCAGATTTTATAAAGGCCCTCAGCCCTTGTGGGTGGAAGCAGAGAACAACAGTGGGCTGTTTGGACTAAATTAGCATTTTGGACTAAATTCTAGCAGTTCCTTGGTGCCTCGTTATATGCTATAGGTCTAGCTGGAGATGTCAGACATGCTGAGTGAGCAGCTCAGGATGAAGCAGAGAGACAGAAAGCCCTGAAAGTCATTCTGGATCTGAGCCATAAAAGGTCTTTGGAACAAACGACCAGGACAACCATCAGCACAGTATGATGTCAGGGACCCTAAACAGCCCGTGTTCTCCTTAAACTGCTGCTACACTCATTGCTGATTCCTGATATTCTTATATTGAGGTTCACTTTTTATTACAAAATTTTGAGTATTGTTGAAGGGGAGAGGAAGATGGCCTGCAATGGAATCACCTACATCTCAGTAGAAATGAAGCATCACAGAGCACAAGAGCTATAGAGAGAGCAGGAGCAGCATCTCTTCTTCTCCATCCATCCCACTGCTCTGGCTCAGGCCTGTGTCTCTTAATCTCTGCATCAGCTTCTAAATGAATCCCTGACTCATGCTCTCCAATCCATCTTTCACACTGGAGCCAGAGTGAGTAACCTTTCATAAATGTAGATCTGACAATATTACCTACCACCACTTAAAATCTCCCAGTGTCTCCTACTAACCTCAGAACAAAGTCTATGATCTTTAGCACCACCTAGCAGGTCCCCAATAATGTAGTCATAATTCAACTCTAGCCACTCCTACCTACCATGAATTTCAATGTAATTCTCCATATATCCCTTATTTCTCATCTCCTTATCTAGGTTGAAGCTGTTGCTTCTACCTAAAACGTTTTTTCTAATCTTAATTGTATAAATAATTATTATTCACTCTTTGATTTCAGCTCAGGTATCACAATTTTAGACTCTTTCTGTTCCCTGCCTCCCCCAACCCTCCAACCAAAAGCCAGGCAACGTTACCAAGCGGATAACCGTGGCATGGATCCAGAAGCAGGGTGAAAGGATGAAAGGAAAGGGTATTGAAAATTGTCAAGTGCAGCCTCATGCACATGCTGGGCCCTGTGTGTTTAACCCTTTCAGATAACAGCCAGGATCTAAGCCAGTTGATACCAGCCCCTCTCACAGCCCATGTCCCCATTTGAGAGCCTTTATAAATGTTTCCTTCTAGGAGAGAGGTTCATCTGAGGTTCTAGAACTTAGCCTGTCCTCCAGGGTGCCTAGATTTTACATAAGACCAAGAGCCACTCAAGCATAGTGACAAAAACTCTGCCACCACAGACTGATCAGCAGCTACCAAGGCACTCACTGCTGTAAGAACCAAGGACAGGGCACACAGAACACACCAAACTTTGGCAGAGTGCAATCTGTCCCAATGACTCCAGCAAAGTACAGAAATGTTCCAGGCAAGACAGCTCCCGTGAAGAAAAGCACCATAGGTTCGTTCTTATCTCTATCAGTCTACAATTGACAGCATAACTAGTGGATTATAAAAGCCAAAAAAATAGAATAAATAAAACTATTTTTTACCCATGCCATAAGAGTTATTGGGCATTCATTCTGTGTTTAGGACAGGGGGCAAGAGGCTGGGGCTTGCTGCACCAACCCCTGTCCCAACCCCTTAGGGGTCAACACTAGCAGTGAAGGTGATGCTGTATTTGCAGTTTTCATGCGAATCCACAAGGCCAGGGATCAGTGAGACTAAAAAAACCCTCACCCTTAATCAGGGCTCTTCTTGGGTTTATGGGTGGGTGCTGGCTTCACCCACAAAGAAGAATGATTAAGGAGAGGTCCACTGCTGGTCAGCAACTCCTCCAGAGTTACCAGAATAGAGAAACTAGGTTCTGGTGAGAGATGCTGGGACCATGAGAGCATAAAACAAAAGACCAAAAAAAAGAGCAAGATTACTAAAGTGAAATCTGAAGGTTAATTATTTTGTTTTATAGAGAAAAAAGAAAAAATGAATTGATATCAGGTTTTTGAAAACCAGAATCCACTGCATGCCTGCCACAGATTCTGATGTTGACCCAGGTATTGAATATGGATATATTATTGGGGCATTTTTATTATGCTTTAACTGTATACATTTTTTAAAGACAAGCTTTCTTTTTAATTCAATAAATGTAATGCTTAAAAATGAAAGACCTTTCATAAAATGAACTCAGGTTAAACCAGGTTCTTAAAGTCATTACAATCACTGTCATAAGGATGAATTAAGAAGGTTGTTCTGGTCTCCAATTTAATAACACTTTTGACTGCCTCGTAAATTGTGTGATATATGGTAATTTGGCATCCGGTATTTGATTGGCTTGCTCCTCCAACCCTTCCTCATAAATTAATGTCATCATGAACACAGACATGTTCTTTCCTACTCTCCCTGGGTCCTTTTTAATAGCTATTAACCCTTGCTTGCCACCAAGACAGCATTAATTTAACAAAAACCAACAAAAACTATAGCAATTAAAAGACTCAAGAATATTTCTAATAATCTGTGTGACTAGTTGCAAGCATTTAAGATTAAAAATACCTGTCTCTTCGCAAAAAACCAAAATGACAATTTTTTTAGTATGTCTTCAATGCACTGGGCTCTGTGGCTTCGTATAATTATGAACCTCCAAATACCATGCAGGAAAGAACTCCATGGGCATCCAGGCTGTATTAGATACATTCTAATCAGTACAGTGATGGAGACAGGCCACTAAAGCAGAAATTCTATGACTTTGCTGTGATGGGGGAGGTAGAGAGAGTTAAAGAGGATCTTGAAGAGCACCAAATCCAGGCTTTCTGAGGTCAGAGAAAGTTTGTCAGAAGTTACCCCTAAACTGAAATACAGCAGACAAGCAGCCAGGCAAAAATATGTGCACTGTGGAAGAAGCAGAAGTAGTGCGTTTGAAAGTAATTAAAACAATATGTGGGAATAAACATTGTTTATCTAAAGAACTGAATGAGGTTTAGAATGGCCAAGGCATAAAGGACAAGAGAGAGTGAAAGATATGGCTGGAGAGGTCACCCAAAGAAAAGACATGCAAACCATTTGTTTAGGAGGGCAGTTTCTGAGCTGGAGACTTTTCTGAGCAGGAGACTGACATGTCAGGTTTGTAACTTATGCATTGCTTCCTCTGACTCTAGTAGTGAGAATCAGATTAGATGAGGCAAACTTGGAAGTCTGCAGGTCAGTTAGAAGGAAGGCTGCCATAGTAATCTGGACGGCCATGATGGTCACCTGGACTTGGAAAATTGCAATAGAAATGGGGGCAAAGTATATTAACTTTGAGAAGCAGTCAAGCCATAGATGCAATAGATTAAATGATGGCATGTGACAACTGATGGAGAAAAAGGGGTCCCTGATGAATGATACCCATATTTCTGACTTGAGCAAGTGGGTACAGGAGAGTTTTCACTGAGATGAGGGCCACTGGGAGAGGCACAAGTTTGTGAGGGAGTTAGGGGTTCAGTCCTGGCTGTACCAAGATTGAGATGCCTGTGGAATTCCCAAGGGGAGATATTTAGTAGACAGTAGGACCCCACTCCAGTACTCGTGCCTGGAAAATCCCATGGACAGAGAAGCCTGGTAGGCTGCGGTTCATGGGGTCGCAAAGAGTTGGGCACGACTGAGTGACTTCACTTTCACTTTTCACTTTCATGCATTGGAGAAGGAAATGGCAACCCACTCCAGTGTTCTTGCCTGGAGAATCCCAGGGACAGAGGAGCCTCGTGGGCTGCTGTCTATGGGGTCACACAGAGTCGGACACAACTGAAGCGACTTAGCAGCAGCAGCAGCAGCAGGACACACAGATACAATGCACAAGAAGACGCGGGCTTCTGGAACAAGTTTCTTTTCAGAAGCACAGGGCCTACAAGTATAAAATGGAACTGCCGCGTCAGAAAGAAAGCTCACATTCAGTTGTGGGGTCAAGAATGACTTCACAGAGGTTATACTGATTTAAGATCTTTAAAGAAGGGTGGGATTTTAAGTGACTTTTAGAGAAAAAGTGGACTATTTGAAGCTGGAGGAACCTGATTGAAAACACAGTGAGAAAAACTGATAACATTACAGGAAATTATTAATATTTACATTTGGCTAAGGTTTAAGGTCTGTTTGTGGTAAATAGTAGATAATGTAGCTAGGAAAAGGACTTGACTGAAAGGCAGGAAGGCTGGACTAGGTTCTGCAAGTGATATGGATTCTTCAGAGGTGTCTGAACTACGGAATAACAGTCTTTATGAATTTCACAGACCACATCTCATCTTGCTGAGCCTTTATGAAGAAGGCAGGATTAGAGAGATACCAGAACAAGAAGGAAAGCTTTTGAACTCAGACAGCGCTGGGTTTGATACTCAGCTCCCGGCTTCGTTACTCAGAAGTGATATGGTCCTGTTGAGTTAGTTCCTGTCTCCTTGGGTATAGAGTGAGCAGTATGATACCCACTTCTCATGGCTGCTATGAACATTGAAGATCATAGATTCAAGGTACCAGTACGGAGAAGTCAATTACCATATGAAAAGCTGCTGTTGGTGATGGTTTAGAGAGTTGCAGCTGTGTTTGTCAGGCTGGTCCCTCAGAAATAGGACATAACAACAATAGCCACCATTTCAGCTGGAGAAGGGGTATTGCCAACTGGAAAAGAAGCATGAAGTGAAGTGAGGTGAAAGTTGCTAAGTCGTGTCCGACTCTTTGCAATCCCATGGGCTATACTGTTCATGGAATTCTTCAGGCCAGAACACTGGAATGAGTAGCCTTTCCCTTCTCCAGGGGATCTTCCTAACTCAGGGATCCAACCCAGGTCTCCCACATTGCAGGTGGATTCTCTACCAGCTGAGCCACAAGGGAAAAGAACCACAGTCCTTCTCAAAACAAATACAACATGACTGTTTCCCACTGGAAAAAAACTAGGAGGGAGAAAGGCAGTGATGGTTCCTCAGCTCATCCCTGTGTGTCCACATGTATTAATCCCTGTAAAAAAAAAAAAAAAATGCCTACAAATCAGTGTCTCATGCCCCAACACTGAAGTAACTTCCAAAGACACAGCTTCCAGAGTAACCTGAATCTGAATTTGTGGACAGGACCCAGAAGTGTGTACTTCACAATGTATCTGAACTTCTCCTCCCCAATGCATGATTTCAAAAAACTCAACATTTGAAACACAAGCAGTAACCATTAGCCACACATCAGATTCTTTCTACCATGCCAACCAGGAGTGAGTAAGGTAAGACTTACCAAGTACACCCATAACAGAGAAGACTGGCATAACAGAGATTTGTGGATGGCATTTTATTTCTGAGGCCAATAACAGACTATGCTGCTTGAGATCGTTAGAACGAAGGCTTCTACTCAGACTTTGGCTTACACAGGAGGAGCCTATACAATAAAATAGGATATTCCAACAAGAAGAACTATATCTTCAGAATAGCCGGGGGGTGGTGGGGGGTACTTCCCTGGTGGTCCAGTAGTTAAGGATCTGCCTTGCAGTGCAGGGGACACAGGTTTGATTCCTGGTTGGGGAACTAAGAGCCCACATGCCACGGAGCAACTAAGCTCTCACACTGCAAATACTGAGCTTGTGTGCTCCGTGCACCACAACTAAAGAGTTCATGTGCTGCAACCAAAGATCCCTTGTACCACAACTAAGACCCGATACAGCCAAATAAATGCTGTTTAAACAAAAACGAATAGACAGGGGAAGGAAAAGGCACCCATGGCATTTCCACACTAACTGTCAGGGTCTACAAAGGGTCTGAGGTGTTGCCCTATCTGCAAGCTAACAAGTTAACTTGCCACAAATTCACGGATGCTTTCTTAAGTCAGAGACAAAAGACTCTGTTACTCACAACAAAAGCAGTAGCCAGAGGGTCAGCATGGATCACAGCGCCTCAATCCCCTCAGGGCGGCACAGGTGGACCTAGATGGATACACGGGAAGTGGGCTGAATTACGAGAGGAATCCTGAGCGGGAGGGCCCCATTTCTTTATAGAAACGTGCAAGAAAACTTGCTCTCTATCTTAGAGGAGACATTACCTCATCCCTCAAGGTTACATGCTGCAAACAAACACTGAAAAATGGCCCAGATAAAGACTGTTCAAGGCCTCACAATCTTGGCACACTGGGCAAGATGTATAGGAGCCTAAGAGACCCATAAACAATGTCTACCCACACTAAACCTTATCCCACTGGGGCCAGCCTTGAGCTGTATAACTCAGCATCTGAAAGTATTCTCTCTTCTTGGAGACTAAGTCGGGGCGGGGAAGGCGGTGGGTCGGTGTTGTGCAGTTAAGGCTCACTGGGATAATGCATCTCCAAAAGTGGATGTATTTAATCAGTCTCCTTAATGACTCCTTGGTGACTATGACATCATAACCAAGGGTCAAAAACACACACACACACACACAAAAATACACACACACACACAAGGTGGGTGTGTAAGAGGGAGAGAAAGAGAGAAGAATGATTTAGCTCCCTTTCAAAGCTGTCCCTGACTCTATAATGCTGAAATCAGAATATTCCAGCCCTGGGGAAGAAACTTCTGTTAATTCTCAAGTTCACAATCTGCCACATAAATCAGAGTAATACGGTAAGCTGTGATAAGCACAGTGACACATGTGGAGTTCGATTAAGTCTTTTGTTCTCCCTGGGGAAAGGAAGAAAGGCTTCTTTACATGATATAGCAATATCAAATTATCTGCTATTTTTTAATATTGCACATCTTAAAGTCATATCTGGGGTTGTTTTGTGAAAAGCGAACTGATGAATAATTTAGAATGGTATCTTAGCACCTCTCCCTGCATATAAAAAATGTAATCTGACTTAATTGTATGTTGCCATGATAACATTAAGAAAGTCCCCAAGGGGTAACTGGGACATGCCCGGCTTAATGAAAAGTCAAAGGACATTACTTGAATGTATATGAACTCCATTTTCATGCTTGCACTGCATGTTTTTTGGAATGTGGTGCTGGCCTCCCTCTCCTGAGAGCTTGGAGTGCACAGCAGTGTCTGTGGTGGCTCGCCTTTGCTTAAAGAGCTAATTAACTGCTTATCATGATTTTCTCATTTGGAAATCAAGAGGCTTATGGAAATCCTTTGGAACAACAACTTGGAATTCATGCAACTTCATTACTCATTGAACTCGGAACTCTTTTGATGGTGACAGTTTCTGTGCTGTGTTTTTTCCTGGTGCATCCATAACAGTGAAAACTGTCCCCAGCATTGAAACTTCGTGCCTACATAACAAAAAAGTAACAGCCTGGAGGGAAAACCTTGCAGGAGAAGCCAGAATTACCAAGGCAAAATGTGTCTGTATTTATACAGAGACAAACTCCACTTGTAGCTGGCCGGAGCAGAGAAGAATGAAGTCACTACTCATATGGCAGAGAACTAGACTCTGTAAAGCTGATGAGAGTCAGCGACCTACACAAGCGCTGGAACTCAGATGGTTCACATCATCAGGATTCAGTGAATGAAAAACAGGTCTGAGGGTGAGCATTCAGAATGCCAAGAGAAAGACACATGATCAGAAATAAGTCAAGCAATAAAAAGCCCACTGTCAGGACTAACCCTGGTGGTCCACTGGCTAAGACTGAGCTCCCAGTGCAGGGGGCCCAGGTTCAATCTCCAGTCAGGAAGCTAGATCCCACATGCTGCCACCAAGAGTTCCATGCCGCAATGTAGACTGAAGATCCCTTGTGCTATGACTAAGACCCAGTGCATTCAAATACATAAATACAAAAAAAAAAAAAGCCAACAGCCATGGACAGTTGTGAGTCCACCCACAGCTCTGAAAGCAGCCTTTGGTTTGTTTGGCTTCGCCTTCCTGGTCACAAAGGGATATCATCTGTATCCCTCCCTTCTTTCTCAAAGGCACAGAGGAGCCTGGTGGGCTATAGTCCTTTGAGTTGCAGAGTCAGACACGACTTAGTGACTGAGCACATACACACGCAGCCTGGTATGTTGCACAACTGCTGGCACTGCTGAATGTTAATACTTGAGGTTTATTCAACCTCCTTTTGATGCCTCACCTCCACTCTTCCCTTCCACCCCAGACATCTAGACTTCACATTCTTTTCTTGCCCTCAATCCAATCAAATTTGGAAAACTCAGCAGTGGCCACAGGACTGGAAAAGGTCCGTTTTCATTCCAATCCCAAAAAAGGCAATGCCAAAGAATGCTCAAACTACCACACAATTGCACTCATCTCACACACTAATAAAGTAATGCTTAAAATACTCCAAGCCAGGCTTCAGCAATACATGAACCCTGAACTTTCAGATGTTCAAGCTGGTTTTAGAAAAGGCAGAGGAACCAGAGATCAAATTGCCAACATCTGCTGGATCATGGAAAAAGCAAGAGAGTGCCAGAAAAACATCTATTTCTGCTTTATTGACTATGCCAAAGCCTTTGACTGTGTGGATCACAATAAACTGTGGAAAATTCTGAAAGAGATGGGAATACCAGACCATCTGACCTGCCTCTTGAGAAACCTGTATGCAGGTCAGGAAGCAACAGTTAGAACTGGACATGGAACAACAGACTGGTTCCAAATAGGAAAAGGAGTACGTCAAGGCTGTATATTGTCACCCTGCTTATTTAACTTATATGCAGAGTACATCATAAGAAATGCTGGGCTGGGGGAAGCACAAGCTGGAATCAGGATTGCCAGGAGAAATATCAATAACCTCAGATATGCAGATGACACCACCCTTATGGCAGAAAGTGAAGAAGAACTAAAGAGCCTCTTGATGAAAGTAAAAGAGGAGAGTGAAAAAGTTGGCTTAAAGCTCAACATTCAGAAAACTAAGATTATGGCATCCAGTCCCATCACTTCATGGCAGATAGATGGGGAACCAGTGGAAATAGTGGCTGACTTTATTTTTCTGGGCTCCAAACTCACTGCAGATGGTGATTGCAGCCATGAAATTAAACATCACCTACTCCTTGGAAGGAAGGTTATAACCAACCTAGATGGCATATTGAAAAGCAGAGACATTACTTTGCCAACAAAGTTCCGTCTAGTCAAGGCTATGGTTTTTTCCAGTGGTCATGTATGGATGTGAGAGTTGGACTGTGAAGAAAACTGAGCACCGAAGAATTTATGCTTTTGAACTGTGGTGTTGGAGAAGACTCTTGACAGTCCCTTGGACTGTAAGGAGATCCAACCAGTTCATCCTAAAGGAGATCAGTCCTGGGTGTTCACTGGAAGGACTGATGTTGAAGCTGAAACTGCAATACTTTGGCCACCTGATACAGATAGCTGACTCATTGGAAAAGGCCCTGATGCTGGGAAAGATTGAGGGCAGGCGGAGAAGGGGTTGACAGAGGATGAGATGGTTGGATGGCATCATCGACTCGATGGACACGGGTTTGGGTGGACTCCAGGAGTTGGTGATGGACAGGGAGGCCTGGCGTACTGCGGTTCATGGGGTCACAAAGAGTCGAACACAACTGAGCAACTGAACTGAACTAAACTGAATCCAATCACAGCTTGCTTTGCACACTGTTCCCTCCTCCTCTAATCCCTCTCCTATCTCTACTCTTTCTTCATCTCTGCTCACCTAGATGTATCTGTTCTTCAAGGCACAGCTCAAAGCCAGCTCCTCTAAGAAGCTTGCGTCAATCATTGCCTGCTTATTCTTTCATCAGAATTCTGTGTTCCTTCATCTGTGTTCTCACAAGTTTCGGTTATTATTTGTACTATAATACTACACTTTTCACTATCTACAGGCATGTGAACATTACTCTTGAGTTCACAAGGCTATTTCTTGAGGATGGTATTTTTTCTTTCTGTATATACATGACTGAGCATGGTGCTCTAAATCTAACACATGCCTCGTAAATGTGGGCAAAATATTACACTGAATATTACACTGAATTTAAGTGAACACTGACCATCTTGGAATGATGAGATGGTTTTGAATTTCCCAGAAGACTATGGTATAAGAATCCACAGGAAAAACTGTGCCCTACATGCTGAGAGCTCACTGGGATTCCTGAAAGAGCTGAGGACACCTTCACAGCAGATCCCCCTCTTCTGTGGGCTATGCTGTGAAGACTGTTACATGCAGTGCAGGAGGAAGGAATTACATATAATGTATGAGAAACTCAAGCACCAGGCTCCAGAGGAACAGGTCTATGGACTCAAAGCCAAATCACTGGTTGCAGGTCATCAGCTGGGACTTCACAGTGGCCCAGAACAGTCCATAATGGTGATATGCAGTTGACACATCAGACCCAAAGTAAATGCTCTTTTTGCTTCTTCAATGTCACAATGTTTATTTCATTTCAGCTGGCTCTTTGCAAGTTGGGGCAATTAAATCTTTCAAACTTTCCAGGTGGTAGTCACAGTAAATCCCTGCTTAGAGTCTCCTCAAGTGACAGAAATGTCTTGGATTGGATACATAAAAAGACAACAACACTCAAACAGGTGGGATCATGCCATCCAACTACTCAAAAGACCCATAGTTCCCTCAAATCCAGGCTTTCCATGAGACGTATGTCTGCTTGGTTCACTGATCTGTGTGCACTCAGTCATGTCTGATTCTTTGTGATCCCATGGGCTGTAGTCCACCATGAATCCATGAGATTCTCCAGGCAAGAATACTGGGATGGGTTGCCATCTCCTCCTCCATGGGATCTTCCCCACCCAAGGATTGAACCCATGTCTCCTGCATCTTTGGCAGGTAGATTCTTTTATAACTGAGCCACCTGTGAAGACTTGACCTTCTGTAGTCATCCTCAAAAGGATGGTACTCTTTGAGGAAGAAGAAGGCATTGTAGGCTCATGAAGATAAGGGTACAAGAGTATAATGCTGATTTGAGAATCTCTGACACAAATGGTGATGAAATTCAGGCAACGCAAAGATTCAGATAAATTCAAAGTGGATTCAGTTCCACTTGAAGAGAAGAAGCTATTGGTGAGCCCAATTAAGACAGAGGAAAGTTCAATTGGGTACAGATATGGGGAAGAAGGGATATATGGAGATTGTGGCTGAAAAATCCTAACTCAGGATCAAGGTTTTAGGTTTGTCTAGTGGTAATGAAAATCTAGGTATTATGGTACCCATGGGTAGATTTTAAGGACTGGAAACAAATCAAACAGTTCTGACACCAGAATACAAAATATCTGTTGAAACCAAAGAGGAGATAAAAAGCAAGAGTGGAAAAAAAGAAAAAGATTCAGATGATTAATAGTTGAAGAAGTTGATATCAGTTTGGGGGACAGAAGAGAATGGAGGTGTAGTTATAGAAATAAACAGGTAAACAGAAAGTATGAAGTAGGAGCTACAGGAAAGAGTGAAGAAGAATTGGTCTGTTAGGGACACTGCTACCCTGTTTTACTGCACATATCCTTGAGAAAATGTGCTTTTAAATGATATCAGTCATTTACTGTCATGAAGAAAACTTGCATATTGATTTTTGATAGCAAGTCTGGGTAGAATACTGATAAACAAGGGTAGAGGTGGACTCTGAAATTTGAAGTGAAAAGAGAGAGCTAGGGTAAGGAGGTTGGCTAGAGAGAACCTGAAGTGAGTACATAAGGAAGGGAGAGAGGACTGAGCAGACAGGATATATTTGAAGGATGACCCAGGAGGGAACCACCAGGGAGACAGGCATCTTCCTTGAGTCTCTGTGTATTCTGTAACACTAACAGGGAAATGGGAGAATTGGTTTCCTGAACTCAGCATGTCACATAAGAGTCAACTGCTGGCCTACAGATGCTCCATAATGGCAGCAGAGCCTGAAACAAAAGGCACAGCATAAAACGTAAAATGACTCACTTTGTTGAGCATCAGGACATGACCAGCAGCCAGGAGCCACTGCCATATACGGACCAGTGACAGCGTGCTTCTCCATTACTGTTACTCACCTCAAGGAAAAAGCCAAAATGGCGGTCCAGTCATTGGGCACCACTCTCCTTCCAATAACTAAGTGCCATTTGAATCGTCACAGACTTTTTGAGAGGCCTGTGGTACCTTTAGTGGACAATCCATCTTCCTCAGCCAGCACGCCTCACAGCCCACTCTCAGCTGCTGCTGCCTATGCCCAGCCTGTCTGACAAGCTATCCAGTCCCACACAAGGACAATCCCTAATTCAGAGCCTCATTCTGATCTGTGGTCTATTGTCACTCTCAGTGTTAATGCATCTCAGGACTTCCCCACCTAAAACATCCACTTCTGACTTGTTTTCACCAAATACAAGTAGATTTTTTCCCAGTTGTGATTTTTTCATACAAGTGACTGGTCTGAGATGACAGAACTCTCCAGTCATCTCCTCTGGCTTTATCTGTGCAACCAGCAATAGAGAGAACTGGGGAGAGACTGGACCCTGTAGAAACTCCTAGCTTACAACCTGAGTTTGTATCTACTCTCACTGCTCAGTGAAAGTCTTTTGTTTATTTTTTGATCCATTTCATTTCAACTCTGGTTAATTTCTCCAAAGGAACTTCTCCGAGGCTTTACAAAGCAAAATGGCTGCTCAAGCCTACGTGTTGGGAGACATTCTCAGTCGTGCCTTTATCAATTCAAAGGTATTTAGCAGCATGTTTCCGAAAAAACCATTTGCCTTTCTCCCATTCTGCCAGTTTTCCCTTTGCTTCTTCACTTTCTTTCCTATTAACATGGGTCCTATTATTGAGTCAAAATGTGCCTCCTCCCCTAGGATAGGAGGGGGAAAGAGGAGAGTGTAACACACTGAAGTTTCTAAAGGATTTGAGTTCGGGGCATTACCTAACTTCTCCTTGAGGCTTCACTGTTTTCAAAGTAGACCCCTATTTAGTAACATAAAACCCTGAATAATCAGGTATATTTGGATAAATAAATGGTGAACCTATGGCTTCCCAGCAGGTAATGATGAAAAATAAATAGCCCTCTCTGGTGGCAGGTATAAAAGTTTCATTGCTACCAGCACCTAAAATTGGACATGAATGTAAGTACTGAGTATTAAAGACAGCAAAGCTGAATTTTTTGAGTGACAAATAATAATGGGGCCAAATTCTAATAATATTACTATATGCTTTACTTATATAATTCTTAAGCAACAATTTCATAAGTAGATATGTTAATTTATTTCATTTTCCAGATGAGGAAACAGGTTCAAAGGACTATTTTTTGCAACTTCACACAGCAGCCTGGAAGTCCATTCCATGTTGGAACCCACAGCTCCGATATCCAGAGTCAGCCCTGCTCCCACGACACCATCCTGTCTTATTTGGTGTTCCTTGACCAACGGTCAAATCCTCTGGCCAAATAGCCCCCAGAATGGCTCAGGTTCTTGGCAGCTGGTGTAGGCTGCTATTTGGAAGATCAGAGTAGTTTTAAAGGCATTCATAGGTTTTCGTGTTTGAACAATCCTGACAGCATCACTGGTTTGACTACAAATTTAACTTGTGATCTAAGTAGAGGCCAGAAACAGACTCTACTGCCTGGGAGACGTTTAATGATGGAGTCAAATTCCTTGTTTCAATAACTTTTAGGGTATCTCTGAATGCAGGAGCAACCAAATGACCTCTTGGAGAAATGTCAGTCATCAGTGTTTGCCAACCTAATGAGGCTGGAGCTCAGTGGAGGCTCCCATGGAACACAGCAGAGCTCGGGTGACTGAGCACCTGCTTTATAGTAAAGCAGACCCACACCCAAAAATGAACCCCGGCACCCCCTGTGATAAGCTGCATGGATTCAGTTGTGTCATGTAAACTCCTCTGCACCTTAGTTTCCTTTCCTATCAAATGAAATGATAACAATACCTTCCTTTCAGGGTGACCCTAAGGATTAAGTAAGATAACTTGTGTAATATAGTGGGCACATACAAGACCTCAATAAATGTTAATACCCTTTATTACTGCTCCCTTTTCAAAATAAATTTAAATGACTGATTTGTATTAATATAACAAAGTTCACTTCAAATAACTTGTGTTTTATTCAATCTATTATGCTGAAGCAAAATGATCCATCAAATGTTTTTAAATGGTCTTCGTTTTTACAGTATGTCTGATGTCTCTCAAATGCATAGGAACTGATACATTAGGCTGTCCTCTTCCAGTCCTGCACACATATCAACAATCTTGAGGACATGGTACCAAGGTATCCATTTCCTACCTTACCTCTGGTTCTAGATCAGTATTAGAGAAGTTAATTTAGAGACTCATAATCAGTTATCTGCCATGGAATGAAATGGAAAAGAATGAAAAATATCAGTTCATCACACATAGTAAAATGAAGTACTAGTCTATAAAATGTTTACTTCATTTCTATATTATTCATATATTATATATATGTATAGATGCACTAGTTGGCACCATCAAATATAGTTTTTAGCATGGGTCCCAATCGAACATGTTTGAATGCTATCACTTTGGGCTGTATTCAGAGGCTCCAATAACTAGAAGGTTAGAGCTCTGAGGATGGTCTGGAATACAGCATCCTGGCAGCACTTTGTGTAGATTTGTTTTAGGCACAAGAATTAGGTTCAGCTTGTTACCCATGATGGTATGATGTCATCTTTAACTCTGACCACACAGCTGGCCAACTCAGAGACAAAGATCAATGATTAAAGAATGCATAAATGAAGTTGTCAGAGCATCAAGTGTATAATTCTGTTTCCAAAGAGCTGCAGTGTGGGTACAGCCTTTGTTACCTATTCAAGCACTTCTGTTCATTCTATTTTGGGGGACTCTGTCATGAATTCAAACAAATACATGTCTCTCCCTGGATTCCCAGACACGGCTGGGGAAGGCAGGAGGTGAGTAGGAGGTTTACTTTCTGGAGTAAATGTTGCTTCATTTGGTCTCTTGGGATTTCTTGCTTCACTAAATCAAATAATGGTCTACTATCTTTCTTTTATTTCCTACTTGTGCCATAGAGAAAATAGGTCAAATTGCATTTTACTCTCAGATACTCATCAATGATCACATTTTCTTCTAACTGTTCTTGTTTCTTTTCAATTCCTGTTTGTCATCTTCTACTACTTCTTGCCTCAAAAATCTAGTGCTGAACCATGATATCCGCAATTTACCTTTAAATTTAGTTCCAGAAATAATATGTATGCCTACATGTTTCCCTACAGGATGTATTTATTTCTTGATCTCAATATAACTTGAGTGGCTTTGGTTACAGTTGTAAGAAGAACATTTCTAAGAGAAGACAATCAGATCAGACAGAGAAGGTGTTAATATAATCAGGGCTTCTAAGAAAAAAGCAATTTTGACAGATTAGAAATTGTATCTTCATGTGGATACTGCCCAAGTTGTCAAGCCCTCTTCCCACAGTGACAGCAGCTCCCTCAAACTTCTGGGACGCCCTGTCTTCTCGTCACATTATGGAAAGCCAGCCCGGAGCTATATTTGGACCTTTCTGTCAAAGAAGACTATGAAACAGGAAGTAAAGCTCCCTACTGAAGTTTCCAGTAACTGTTGCTGATGCTTTCTAGATGGTACCATGTAAGTTTCATGTGGAAGCTGGGGTGTACAGAGAATAAGTAACTTAACCTACCCTTCTGAAGAAGTGGTCTCTCATCTTCCTATGAAACCTGGCAATGTCCCTATGCACCAACTTTGTCTCAATTCAGAAAACCCACAAGCAACAGAATGTTTATATTCGCTTGGAAGTTACCAGTGAGTAAACCTATCACAGCAGACCAGGAGCCTGGCTCACAGCTGAGGAAGATGTGGGAAGGCAGATACATTTAGCCTTTCCCTGTCTCTACACAGCCACTGGGGACTCTTGTGAGAAGCTAGCCACTAGCCCAGGGAGAAAGGGCAGAGCAGTGCTGAGTGAACAAAGCAGATATTCAGTGCTTATAGATAATATCCAACTCTGGCATCTGTGGAGAGCATGGTGAGTGAGGGCATCTCCTAGGAAACCAGCAGATAACATGAGAGAGACAGGCTTTAACATAAAAAGAGCTGCAGGGGAAACAATGCATGTGAGCTAGAAATGAGCTGCATTTCATAATGCAGCAGTCGTTTCCTGTACAACAAATAGGCCTGCCCTGCTCACGGGGATGCATCGGGGCTTGGTGCAAGGAATCCTGAGCTCTGACTCTCTGGAGGTCAGGATCTCACATGTGACACGGGAGAAGCAGAGCCTAACACGTTAGAAAGCTAACAACCCACCTTCCCCAGCAGCCCCAGGCACTGTGGGAATCTGCAGTGACCATGCAGACTGCAGAGAAGGCATGATGCTGGGGTGGAGACTAGCTAGGCTTTTGGCCTGCAGGGTGACCTGCCTGGAGGCGGAGGTGGCTGACAGGATGGTGACTGCCAAGAGAAGCCTCAAGTCCTCAAACCTTTCTCTTTCTCCACTTCAGCCCTCGCTTCCTTCATATACACACAGACACATTGCTTTCAAAAATCTACTCCACTCTTTACCTTTTAAAAGCTACTTCCAAAATTCACTGGGAGATTAGCATTAAAAAAAAAGTATGATGATTTTAGAACATCATCATTCACCGCTTTGGTCATGAAGGCATGTGTTTATGTGTCTACTATTTGCTAAGCAAGTCTCTGGGACAACCAGAGGCCAACTGAGGATCTCCTATGCAGCGCTAAGGCCCACACTGACGCCAGTCAAGCCAGACTGAGGACCTGAAATGTTGGAGCTCTCACTGATGACTGTTCAACTCTTGGTTGCCAAGCAACAGGTGTTGCTAGCACAACAATAAACATACTTTATAATAATCTTCTGAGTCTTGGCATTTAGCCATTAAAGAAAAAATCTTCCTTGGAGAATTGCTAGAATTAAGAGGATATATTATTGTTTCCATGCTGCAGTTGTTACCTGACTGAAAGTGTTGTTCCTGTCTGGTGAGGGACACGTTTCTATCCAAATGCTTCTCTTGCCCAAAAGCTGTCCATTGAGATTGTCAGGATACACATCAAAACTATTTCAGGTAGTACATACTGGTTACCAAAGACATTAAGCTTTCATAGAACCAACCAACCCACACAGATGCTTTGATTAAGAGTTTCAGCTCTGATCTGATGAAGAAATCTCCCTGAAACTTACTTGAGCCTCTTTCAGGACAGACACGGTGTGCTAAATTAAGCAACAGTATAAACAAAATTGCCAGAGAATTAAAAGGACAAATCATGGTCATATCCTTTAAAAAGAAGGTAAAAAATGGGACTTCTATGCAGGAAGAGGTTAGCACCATAGACCAGCGTCCTCGTAGGAAGGGTTTCAAAGTATTCACATTCGTTTATTACAGGAGTGGAAAAAGCATTTTATAATCAGACAAATCTAGCCCAATCCTAGACTAGTCACTTTAAAGTCTGCAAGTTGAGCCTCACCTTGATCCATTAATTTAAAAAAGAAAATTCTCCTGAAAGCTATCACACCCAACTATTGTAAAATGAAATGAGCTAAGTAATGACTCGTGCAAATTCCAGTCCTGGCTCATAATAGGTGCTTAATAAGTACTCCCTCCACAGCCTTGCCTTCCACTGAACAGAAATGTCATTGGGCCCATTTCAGCTGCAGCAGCTCTGATGTTTAAGCCGCCTAGTGCTGCACTAAAAGAGAGCTCTAATTCAGCCTCCTCACAAATGCAAACTGACCGTGCCCATTAGCACACATTAGTAACGCTCCTGGTACTAATTGGGAAAGACTCACACACTACATTTTTACAAACTCCTTAAAAGCCTCTCCTCTCTCTCCATCTGTACCAGCAACTCGCCTTGAAGGCCCTCCCCTCACTCACTCTTCTCTTTCTCACTGCCCCTGCTTGTCCACTGTCTCTTTTATTCTGTGTCCACCTTCAGCCCTCACCCTGGACATGCTGACCTCCCCTTACCCTCCTCCTGCTAAATTTAGAGGCTGAGCTGTCTCCCTGGTGTGAGAGGTTGAGAGCCGTGGCAGCAGGCTACAGAGCCCATCTTGAGTTGGCTGTCGGCAGTGAGGGAAGGACAAATGTCAGGGAGCCCTGCTCCCCGCTGCCCTCCCCTAGCCCCAGCATTCACTCCTCCTCAGCCTCTCTTGACAGGCAGGGTAAAAGGAGGAGGGCACCGAGGGCCTTTGAAGTCTGGCTGCCTGTCACCAGAGCTCAAAGAGACCAAGGGCTTGTCAGAGCACAAGTCACTGGGGCTCTCTCCCTTTCCCAATTAATTCAGTTGGCTCTGGAAGGAAAGGGACTGAGATATGCCCAGAACGGAGTTGAAAGCACAGCTTACCAGCACAAAACTGCAGCATCATAAAGTTTTCCTAAGCACCCGATCTCGACCATGGTGTGGGTGTTAGTCGCTAAATCATGTCCGACTCTTCGCGACCCCATGGACTGTAGCCTATAAGGCTCCTCTGTCCATGGGACTCTCCAGGCAAGAATACTGGAGTGGGTTGCCATCCCTTCTCCAGAGGATCTTCCCAACCCAGGGATTGAACCTGGGTTTCCTGCATTGCAGGCAGATTCTTTACCATCTGAGCCACCTGGAAAGCCCCCCGGACACTGGAGGAGAACTTCATTCCCTCTTCCAAGAGTAGTAGCCCCTACACAACTGATGCAGAGATGGGAATCAAAAGACTCTTTCCCTCAGACTCCTGTTTGCCCCACCAGCTGGTCAATGTTAAGAATCCTGTCACCAGAACTTTATTTCAGCTTTATTTCTTCCCGCCCTCCAACTGTATCTGAAAACCTGGCCCAGTCACTTATAAGAATCAAAATCTCTGGTCTTTTTTGAGAATACACTTGGAAAAGGAAAAGCCCAAATCCTCTGAAAGTGGGAGACGGAAGCACTGGGGGTGTTGCCAGAAGAGAAACACTGCTGCTGCTAAGTCGCTTCAGTCGTGTCCGACTCTGTGCGACCCCATAGACAGCAGCTCACCAGGCTCCCCCATCCCTGGGATTCTCCAGGCAAGAACACTGGAGTGGGTAAGACAGAGACAAGAGACCCCAAAGACAAATGCCTTTGTAGCCACTGTTCACCTTATGGCACTGTTTCGATTCTAAAGTTTTTATTGAACTAATGTTTATTTAGTCCCTGCTGTGTTCACTCATGTTCTGTCTTATAGATGCGTTTACTCGTATTCTGTCTTATAATTCCCTCTCTAAAGAGAAGCCAGACAGGACACTCACTGCCCAAGCCTGGATGTGTACCAGCTCCTCTCCAAGGACACAGGGGTGGGGTGAGAACCAAGGTCACTGTTGGACTGGGGAGAGCTGTGTCACCTGCAATGCAGCAGGTATCAACACTGACAACAGAAGACGGCACAGAAGATGTGGGAGGACAAGTGATCCCTTAAGTTATATGTTGAGACAGAAAGTGAGGCTGAGGAGCTTTGATGGTTGTAAATTGACTCTTCACATTTCACGGGAAATGCCTGCATGTGGGGTGACTTCATCCCTGACTCTCATTCTAGGTCATTTTGTTACAATGAAACCCCACAGTAGTGCTGTGATGAGAAGAACCTGTCTATCCAGTGTCCAGCTCTTATAAAGAAACAGAATATATACAGGAGAGTGTAAATGCCTGTGAAATGCTGGGATGGACAGGTGTTATATCATCAGTTCAGTTCACTTCAGTCGCTCAGTCATGTCCAACTCTGCGACCCCATGAACCACAGCACACCAGACCTCCCTGTCAATCATCAACTCCCAGCGTCCACCCAAACCCATGTCCATCGAGTCAGTGATGCCACATACAACCATCTCATCCTCTGTCATCCCCTTCTCTGCCTGCCCTCAATCTTTCCCATTATCGGGGTCTTTTCCAATGAGTCAGCTCTTTGCATCAGGTGGACAAAGTATTGGAGTTTCAGCTTCAACATAAGTCCTTCCAAAGAACACCCAGGACTGACCTCCTTTAGGATGGACTGGTTGGATGTCCTTGCAGTCCAAGGGACTCTAAAGAGTCTTCTCCAACACCACAGTTCAAAAGCATCAATTCTTCAGCGCTCAGCTTTCTTTATAGTCCAACTCTCACATCCATACATGACCACTGGAAAAACCATAGCCTTAACTAGATGGACCTTTGTTGGGAAAGTAATGTCTCTGCTTTTTAATATGCTGTCTAGGTTGGTCATAACTTTCCTTCCAAGGAGCAAGCATCTTTTAATTTCATGGCCGCAATCACCATCTGCAGTGATTTTGGAGCCCCAAAAATAAAGTCTGACACTGTTTCCACTGTTTCCCTGTCTATTTCCCATGAAGTGATGGGACCAGATGCCATGATCTTCGTTTTCTGAATGTTGAGCTTTAAGCCAACTTTTCACTCTCCTCTTTCACTTTCATCAAGAGGCTCTTTAGTTCTTCACTTTCTGCCATAAGGGTGGTGTCATCTGCATATCTGAGGTTATTGATATTTCTCCCGGCAATCCTGATTCCAGCTTGTGCTTCCTCCAGCCCAGCTTTTTCATGATGTACTCTGCATATAAGTTAAATAAGCAGGGTGACAATATACAGCCTTTATGTACTCCTTTTCCTATTTGGAACTAGTCTGTTGTTCCATGTCCAGTTCTAACTGTTGCTTTCTGACCTGCATACAGGTTTCTCATTTCAATATTCTATAGCCCCAAATCTGAGCCTCCTTTCTCATTCAACTACTTCTACTAATTTGACTTCAGATGAACTGTGCAGGGATGTCATCCTAGTAAAATTAAATGTAGAGACATAAAAGGATTGAGTGTTTATTGTGGGATATGGGTGGTGGGTGCTGCCCCAGGTCCCGACTCCCTGACCACTCTACAACTGACACCCCTCACAGGGACAGTGATTGGATACATACTGAAAATGATTCAACTTGGTTGGCAATTTCAACAATCTGTCCAAGTACCAAGAAACTGAAGGATATAGGAATGCTCCTGAGGAGGAAAAAACTGCGTATGTCACTCTGCTGTAAATTACAAGCAGTTTCAGTAGCAAAGTCATTCTCTTCAGCCAAAAGATTCACTGCCAGCTGAGGACCACACACTGAAGAGGATCTGTAAGTGTGACTGGAGATGGATCACCTACCTGCTCTTGGCCTGGCTGGTGCTCTGGGGAGACTGGGTGCCATGGGCCCTAATGACAGGCCTTACCCCCAGCAAACAAGTTCAGCTCTGGACTGCAACGTGGGCAAGGAGTGGATGAGTAACTTGTCGCTTCACTATTTCTTGGTCTTTCCATAGCATATTTTATTTACAGTCCAGTGTTAACTCACTTGTGAAAGCTAGAGTCAATGAAGAAGTAGCTCTTAGATGGCAGAACCCTTCATTAGTTTGGCAAATGGGTGTTGACCACGAGTAAGTTTCAGGAGCTGTGGCAGGCCCCCGGTTAAAGGAAGAGGTGAGGACAACCTCCCCTGTGTATTACACACAGACACACATGGGTAATGCAATAACCAGGTCTGACACCAGAAAAAGAGAGAGGGGAGGAAACAGGTGGGCAGAGGACGCCAGGAACACTGACTGCATCAGCTCTTCCAGCTTCCATCAGTCAGGAGGGAGGCGACTCTCCTCTCCCTGGGAAGTCACTCTCAGGACTATAGGGATCAGCCCCCACCAGGACTCGTGGAGGCACAATCTGACTTTCTGTCTTCGTGGAGAGCCATGGAAATGAATATTTAAAGGTATGGGATCATAAAACTGTAGGACATAAGAAAACATCCGCCGCTGAAGCCTGCTGGCGACACACTGCTCCATAACATGCACATGTTTATGGCTCCCCAACTGCTTCTGGCTCATTCGCAGAAATGCCGCACCTGAAGACTGGCATCCTGCCCTTCACCCTGGAAGTTTAAAAGTCACCAAGAGTAGTTTCTTTGACGGGAGAACCCAGGCAAGCAAAGGCACAGCTACCAGGCCCTGAACCCAAGGGAGCCCCGGAGCCAGGCCTCCTTATTCCGCTGTATCCGTGGCTCCACCCACATGATTGATGGTGCGACAGAACAGGCAGGAAGCAGGTTTTTCCATCAAGTCAAAGCATTGGTCAAAGGGAAACTTATTTGATTTTACGACTTACTGTTCTGTTTAAATTACTTTGTCATTAAGGTTAGTTAAGAAAATATTTTCAACTGTAGTTGTACAAGCCATAGCTCAGTGTTTTCTTCTAGATTTATATGTTAACACACTAATCCCCCAGCCACATTGTTTTGTATGTCTTAATACAGATGCATACATGCATGGTTCTTGCACACACAAGCACATATACATGCACATTTCTTCCCAGAACACTTGCGCATGCCACATTCTTTTCACAGATATGTTAAAATAAAGCTTTAGTTTCATCCTAAATTCTCCATGTTGCCTGGATCATTGCATCCCTGACATTTCAATATGATAAAACTCTGCAGAGGAGAAGCTTCTGTCCACTTGAGCCTTGCCAGGGCCACGGCTTCATCAGGAATACCAGTTATACCTGCTGTTCTAGCAGCGGTGACCACAAGACTTCTTCTGGGCACAGATACCATGGAGCTGAGTCAAAAGGACTCCAGCAGAGTCTGCATTTGGACCAAAGTATAAAAATTCCAGAAGGACAGGCTGGAGCTGAGAACTTCATTTCCAAGAGACATCATTTCCTCTCTGGAGCACTCAGGCTGAAAATAAACCTCCTGGAGCAGGAAGACCATCCTCCTGAAGTGCAAAGGCCCAATGCCAGAGCCCATGCAGGACTCCCAGAAGAAAATGCAGGCACTGTATGCGCCGAGGAGAGGGAATCAACCAGGTCCAAAGGCAGGGATATAAAGGCATGGAAGGTGTTATAGACTACACGCTTGTGTGCCTCCAAAATCCATATGTTGAAGCCCTAATCTTCAATGTGATGGTATGTTATTCCAAAGGTGGGTTTTGGGGAAGTAATTAGGTCATGAGGGTAGAGATCACTTGATGGGATTAGTGTCCTTAAAAGATACACAGAGAGCTCTCTGTCTTCCCACTATAGCAGGGCACAGCAAGAAGACTGCAATCTGCAGACCATGAAGAGTGTCCTCATCAGGAACTGAAATGGCTGGCACCTTGATCTTAAGACTTGCGGCACTATAAGAAATAAACATCTGTTGTTTAAGCCACCCTGTCATGGTGTTTTGTTTGGACTGACTAAGACAAAAAAGGAAGGCCAAAGCTCCTAGCTGCAAAAAATTCTACTTAGGCACCCATGAACACCAGTGGCTGCTAATTTCAAGCTGCCTGGTGGAGAGAGTGGAAACCCCTCTGATGTAGGTTCCGTGTCTTTTGTTTAATTCAGCCAAGGTGGACTGGGACCTGCTGGATACTCATACTGTACTCTCTGAAGAAGGTTTCTGAACTCCAGGACCCTGCATTCCAGCAGGCCAGGCACCAGACTTCAAGATTAAAGGAGGACATGGAAACATGTTGAAGTTCTCAAATGAACGGTCTGGGTGGAACCTTGACACCATATTCAAAACTGCCAATTCTACTTGCACATTGCTCTTAGCTCTGTGGAGTGCTCAGAACAAAATTATTTCAGCACAATAAAAGTGAGTGCACTTTCCCCCCTGCTCTTGAGTGCTCTGTCCTTTCCCATCTGGATCAAAGCCCAGAGCTGACTCTGCGTACAGGAACACAAGACCACAGTGTCACCAGCAGCTAGGGGGAGTTCTAGGCAGCACCAGTCTCCTCCTTAAGGAGAAGGCTGCAGATTTCCTAAATCATACAAGGCTGCTGTAACAGCAGTCATAGCAATAATAATAATCATGAGCACTGGCCAGAGAATGATTCTTGAGGACAGAAACTGAGTCTTTCACTTCACCGTACCCTTGACAGAGCCTGAACCCAAAATACTGTTCAACAAATACCTAAATGCATAAAAGGCTGAATGGAGGAATACAGAGGTAAATGCAAGAATCCCTATTTTCCCATCTTCCAGGGTCACCAGTGCCTTTTCTGTTTAAATAAGAATAGTCCAATTCCTCTTCTGTGGCTGCAGAAAGACCATGTCTCTGAGCAGGCCCTCTGTCTTAGCAGTGCTATGAAGCCCAGGAAGGGTGGGCAGCCGACTGCCCCCAGGGTGGGGGCTGCTCCTCACTGCTCGGTCTACAGATGCTCTGAGCTCCTCCCTGCTGACTTCTGTCCTCGGGCCCCATCCCTGTGCTTCCTGCTCTGCTTCCCCTACACACGGGCACCCTCTCTCCTGTCATTCCCCAAACCATGGCTGACACTCAGCTGTAGAATTTCAGAACTCAGTGCAGTCTGAGAATGTGCCAGTGCTGAGAAGAAAAGCCTCAAAGTTTAATATCAGAAACCACAGCTTCTAGTGCTTGTCAACACATTGCAAGCCCCTGGTGGAAAGTGGCTCCCTCTTTGGGCAACAAAGGCCCTCAGAGTCGGCATACGTCCACGCACACACTCTACCAGCTGCTGGGGCACTCCCAGGTAGCAGTCCCTGGAGTTCTCCCGTTCTCTCCAAATCAGGAGTCCTGAATCCTGCCTTCCTCAACTCCAAACCAAACAGTTCACCCAGAGCCCTTGCCCGACCACAGCAAGGGCACAGACCTCCACCATCAAGCAGAGCGGTACAGGGCCTCCTTTGTCTTTGTCCCCCTCTTCTTCCAAGGTGAGGCTCTGGACTTTTGCATAACCAGCGGGCTCACTAAAAAGTTCCCCGGGCCAGAGAACACCACTCCTTCAAAGACAGATTCTGCAGATTACAGATTAGTTGTGCCAAAGTGTTCTTTTTAGCCATGTAAGTGTCTAGAATCTGTCCCAAGAGGGAGAAAAAACCCTGAAGGGCCTCAGCACGGGTGGCTGGGGCTACCCACCAAGCATCTAAGGGCCTAGCTTGAGCAGTGTCACCCACCACTATTCAGCGTCCCTTGTCCTTTCTCTGGCCTGTTCTGTGGAAAGGACTCAGGAGGAGGACTGTCAGAGCAGACAGGGCTGGGCGGCAAGAAGTCAGCAGCAAACTCTCTTCTACCACTGACATCTTAATAATCACCAAGTTTTCAAAGAAACTTCCAACCACAGGGAAACTTCCCGATGAAATTGACTTCCAGTGAAATGCATTTACCTCTCAGCTCTTCTCCACATGTACTTTATGACAGCATCACGAGTCTCCTGCTTCAGGATGAAATCTTGTCAGCCTGTAAGAGCAAAGCAGGATGGAAGTAAGTTAGTGCTAAGGAAAAAAAAAAATGTCAGTCAGGCTCCTAATTGCCTCAGAAGCTGCTAAGGAGGTGCGGGGTCTCCAGCCCGTACCCATGGTGCCCACAGTGAGCCCACTGACCTGTCAGAATGGCCAAGGCAGCAGCCTCTCTGTGGCGGGAGGTGACAGGCTGCACACAGGAAGTGGGCAGGTGGATGGTAGTGCTGACTCCCTGCACAAGGCCCACCCAACTCTATGCCTCCCCTCCCCAGGGCCAGGAGTATTCTCTGCAGGGGACTCCCATCAGCTCCCTCTTTCAGGGAAAGGTCTGAAGTCATTTTCACTCTCCTGTCCTCTTCCCTAGGGGACCAGCTTTCTCAGCCTGAGTTCTCAATGGCAGCAGCAATAAAATGGGAGAGGGATGTGTGAGAGAGAGAGAGAGAACCACTCTTCCCTGCCTCTGAAATTCTTCTTCATGGCAGCCTCCCTCTCCCAAGTATGCTAGGAGTCTGTCTTCTGCACAAAATACTGTTTTCCAAAGTTCTACTCATTCCTTTCGTCACCCAGAAAATTATCCTTGATTGTTCTAGGCAATGAAAACTTCTCCCTTTCCCGAATCGAATTCTGTCACTCAGATTCAGCCTCAGATCTGGGCCTGGGAAGGCCTCTGGCTTCCCCTCCCAGTATAACTGAGCAGAGGACTAACTGCTCACACACACCAGGCAGGGCATCTAATCCAAACCCACAAAGTACAGAAGATTCGGAATGTCATTCCTTTGTCTGTCTGAGAAAGACCCCCGCACAAGCAGAAAAATGCCCTCCCACTGAGGTAAAAACCCAAGGCCTCACTCGCTCCAGCTACTGATAGGGGCTGGTGGCCTGTCAGTGCTGGTTTTGACAACCCTACTTTCTGACCTGCTCTTGTTCTTAAAGTTCAAGGCTTTTCTGGAAGCCACAGGGGACAGGACCATGGTATTTGTCAAGAAAATCACATCTGTACCAGAAGGTGAAAGAAGGCTGAGTGAAATATGCCACCATGTGGTACCAGAGGCTTCAGAATGACAACTGCCAACACTCATCCCTCCATCACTGAAGTGACCGAACACAGGAACTCTGAGGAGGGCCTGGGGGTCACTGTGGGGCCAGAGGTTGGGTTGGAGGTGGAGGAGCTGAGCAGATGGAGATTTAGCTGGGCCTGGGCCTTGATAAGTCAGAGAAGGCAATGGCACCCCACTCCAGTACTCTTGCCTGGAAAATCCCATGGGTGGAGGAGCCTGGTGGGCTGCAGTCCATGGGGTTGCTAAGAGTTGGACATGACTGAGCAACTTCACTTTCACTTTTCACTTTCATGCATTGGAGAAGGAAATGGCAACCCGCTCCAGTGTTCTTGCCTGGAGAATCCCAGGGACGGTGGAGCCTGCTGGGCTGCCGTCTATGGGGTCGCATAGAGTCAGACATGACTGAAGCGACTTAGCAGCAGCAGCAGCAGGGCCTTGATAAGTAATGGAAAATGGGGAGCTACACAGGAAAAGGCCTGGTCTGGGAATCATGAAAAGTGGCTTCCAGTCATAACTTGGATACAACACACTGTAGATCTTCCAGGAAGGCAGTGAACATATCAGAACCTTTGTTTTCTCAATTTCACTGTTAAATGAGGTAACAGCTAGACACTCACAAGCTTTAACATATAATGAGAAAAGAGAACATGCCCAGACTAGAGGTTAGGAGTGGAGGTGCTCTGGTGAACCTGGAGACCATTAGCCAGACCCAGAAAGCATCACTGAAGAGGAAAGGGAAGGAAAGATCTTGCCTTAGGAGGTAGAGATGAAGGAGGGGACTGGGCAGGACAGTTGCAAAGGCAGAAGCGGAGGAAGTTGTCTTCTGGGTTGGTTCTGTGAGCCACGATCTGGGGAGAGACATCCAGGCTGGAATATACTTTGGGATTCTTTGCGTGAACACGATAGTTCCATCTGGGAAGAGAGAGTAGTAACAGAGGTGGGGAGTGAGTGTACAGAAGCAGTTAAAGACCCTGAGGATCACCACATGGTACTGCAGCTGGCTAGAGCAACTATGTATCTCTTTCCAACTCTTGTTCAGTGACTTCAAATGGAAAAGCAGTTTAAAATTGGTGGTGAGGGAGGAGGCGGTGGTGGGACAGTACATATGCCACAGAAAACTGGAAACTAACTGGAGCTTGTTTTCTAAGAGCTGGTTGTTAAGCATTTACCACTGACCAAGGGTATCTAATTTTAAGGGAGGAGATAAAAGGCCAGTAAAAGAAAGGACAAAACAGCTTCAAAGATGTAGGAGCAGAATCAGAAGGGAATGGTTTTCTGAATCCAAGGCAGGAGAGACAGCCCAGAGGAAATGGCCTTCATGAGATGGAGCCAGTCGGGCTGAGCCACTCACCCTCTGGCTAGCATGTCCTGAGGCTTTGGTCACATGCTGCTGGTCCCATGCTGGAAGGGGAGGTGACCCTAGTGTGGGTTTCTGTGCCTATACCACCTGATCAGGCATCACCCATGGCCTCACCAGACTAGAGACAGCTTGGACTTTTTCTGACATTTCCTCTACACCCTTGGCACGTCACAAAATGAAGGCATCATCAGGAAGCTATTTCACAACAGCTGAATCCTCCTCTGACAGACAACATTTAGCCAGAGATGATAGAAAAACTTCATCCTTCCCCGAAGTGTAGACATGAGAGTAATATGGAGGAAGTAACAGCCTCTTTCACAGCTAGATTGCACTCAGACCCTGCTTATGCACCCACCATCCCCAGACTCACGACTCTCCAGGTTCTGGGAGCTTCTCGATTGTTCCCTGACTGCGGGGCCCATTCTCTGCAGAATGCTGGCAGGCAGCAGTAACATTATGTATCTGCTCCGTGCTCAGGCAAGAAACCATTATGTTCACGGATCATTATTGACATCCTGACATTTGTCACCTTCTTTCATAGCAGTTAAATCTTGCTTTATCTGTAAATGTCACCATGTCATTTATTCATGAAAGGGGTCACATTCCTGAAATAGCATGCTTCAGTTTAAAAGGGGAGCTTGCCTTTCTTCGCAGTAGGTAATCCTCAAACAAACTTTACTGCTGATAAGTGCTTTTTTATTGGAGTTTCTTGGCCTTAAATGACATCCTCAAATGTAGAATGCAGTTCTGTGTTTGTGGAAATAAAATCTGAATGTTGAACAAGAGAAGATTGTTGAGATTAGAAAAAAAAAATGAAGGTTTTTCTGTTGCTACCATATGTAGTAAGTTGGATGTAAACAGATTTGAATTTTTTTGAGAGTAAGCCATGATTTTAATAAGATTGTTATGCTTCTGGAAACACGCCTGTGGCCTTTTTGAATCATTTATGCTTCAGATACCTCAATAAGATCAGGGGCTTTTGAACCTTCCTGGGGTGATCCCTTAGCTGGGGACACTGGAGGAAAGAGCCCAGCACACGTGATGTGCTCATTCCTCCCACCCCTAGATCCCAAGGACACTGGTGGAGAGATGATTAGCTCTGGAACTTAAGCTGGCAGGAAGAAATTTCTTCTTTACAAAGCTTGCTCAAAGTTCACTTTAAGGAAACTATACAATTTATCATTCAAACCCAGACACTTTTTTAGGAGGGAGAAGTGGCACTAAAAATAATTAACAGGTATTAATTGATCTACAACTACCGTGAAATCAAACAGGGCATATGGCCAGCCAAACTTTAAGGCTTTGTCAACTGTCTCGTTGAAGAGGTTTACATACACCAGCTGCTAACTAACCATTATCCAGAAGAAGCTGTTCTCCCTGCATGTGAGGTCCTGCAGCTATCTGCCTCCAACTCAGTTTTCTAACCCAATAGTTCTAAAAGTGTGGTCCACAAATGGAAATGGCCGGAAAAGGGTGTTCAAAAACCAGATGCCAGGCATCTGCTTCAAGCTACTAAATCAGAATCTCCAAGAATGTGGATCATGTACCTGTATGTTAACAACACCTCCCCGGTCCTAGAGGTGAAATGCACACTGAACTTAGAGAACCAATCACTCTGATCCAAATCTTTTGTTCTGCCCACCTACTCTGTGTTCTGGTCACACTGTGGTAATAGGAAGTGGGTGGGTAAATTCTACGCTTTTTGCCCAGAAAAGTAACTTTCAGATGGGGTGGGAGCTGAAAATAGATTGTCCATTGTGCACAAATACAGAGGCTACGGCACTTCCCGCATAATGCCATTAAACATCAATCTACTCCCCCGTGCGGAGCCATGTGTGTAGCCGTCTCACACCCACTAGGTGCAGATGACGTGCACGAATACTGTCTCGGAGGAGCTGGGAGATAAGAAAAGGGTTAGATGACATCAGGATCATCAAAAAAGGTGATCGAATGCAATTAAAATTGCTCACTGTTAGAAGAAGAAAGGGCGAGGGAGGAAGACTTTCCCAGGCGCTAATGAGATCCTTTCTGAGTGTGATAGGGACTATGGCAACAAGTGTCACAGACCACAGCTGAACCTGCGTTCCCATCCATAAGCCCAGGCCAGGGTCACGGTCAAACAGATATCACTGCCTCAGACAATGTCCTCATTAGTTCACTACAGTCATTACTGCCGTGGCAACGGCAGAATGCCTTCATCCTGCTGATGGCCCTGAGAGGGACCAGGTGGGTGGCTGGCAACTCAAAGCAGCAAGGCAGACAGAGAATTAGAGCACAATGGTGCTCTATTCGTGTGGTGCTTTCAGACACATTTTCTCACCTCCCTCAGTTCACCCATAGGTGGAGCTGAGCCCAAAGCCCAGACGTGATCTACAGTCCCAGGTGTGGCTTCTCCCCCATTGCCCTCTGCCTCTGGGAGGAGCACTTGGCACCAGCACTACAGAGCATGTGTTAGGGCAGTATCTTCTGAAGTTCCCCGGGCCCCTATAAGGCTGAAACCCTCCCACCAAGACTGAGCATGGGCACTGGCCATCCTGTTGAACTCCAGCCTAGGCCAGTAGTCACTGAGGACCAATGGTGAGAGTCCAACAAAGAAACTGTCATGGGACCCGGAGGTGGTGATCAAGTGTCTACTTCAAGTCCATCTCAAAATCCGGACCTTTCCGTTTATAATTCTGTACTCCATCAAGGGAGTCCCTGTCTAACCTTCAAATGCCTCTGTTCTCAATGTTCCATTCTCATTTAACTAGACAAATTCACCCTCAAGTTCTCCCCATCTACCCCAAGACTGGCATTTCACTGAACTTCATATTAAAGAGAGAGTTCTGTTAAAGCTCCAGACTACTGTCAAAGAATATTAGGCCAGGTCTACCCAGCACCCCAGAACTTTTCATATGGGTTCCCATCAGCTCTCTCCCCTCAGCCACCTCAAGAGCCCTGCCCAGAGCTGGATACTGCGTGGGCGGGGAGTCAGGACACAGTTCCTGGTCTAGTGGAAGTTTCAGACCAGCTGAGAAGACAGAGAGGGTCAAGGAAGGGGGCAAATCTACACCAGTCAGACCATCTGACACCAGTTCTTCTGAGCTTCGGGCCTCTTAAGGACTATGTGAATTATTTGGAGGAAGTTCCTTACCTCCTTGATACTTAGTTTCCTAATAGATGGAGAGCATACCGATCTTATGAGATTCACTGTAAAACTGACCCAGGAGATGTATTTCTAGCTCTTTACACAGGGACACCCAGTAGGGATACACATTAATACCCTTCCTTCTGGCCTAAAAGTTAAATATAAATACGGTCATCAGCTCTGAGTTGGGAGTAAAATTTTACTAACTGCAAACAGGCTCATCCTCTCACTTGTTCAGTGCCTGTGAGAGAGTAGATTAACCTACAAATGCCTCAGGTTCCTCATCTGTGGACTGTAATTGCTGTCCCTCCAGCTACCTAGCTCCAGTTATCATCGAAAGAAAAGCACAAGGCACGTTTTAGAATGGCTGGGAGCTGGCTGGGAGACAGTTTTCAGAGAGGTGCAGGGTGGGGCTCTATTATGACCACTGGGATTGAAAAGACAGCTCTATTTTCTACTCTGTCTTTCTGTTAAATTGAACTTCAGCCCTGGAAATTAATATCCCCACTGCATTTTAGTGAGGTGGCTCTATTTTTACAAGCGCCGCAGAATCAAGCCCTGATCTGTTATGCTGTGACCTTTCTCCGGGCTCTGCATCAGGGAATCATAATTCAGGGCCGGCCTCAGCTTTGGAAACCTCCATAGGCCTTTTATGACATGAGTGCTATTGAATATTCTATAAAATCTCCTTGGAAAACTGGCCCACATTTCTTTATAATCTCCCCAGACTGTTTCTGAAGTCCCTCTATAGATTTTTTACTCTAAAAATCCATAGTGTTTCTTAATAAGGATCTGGGCCTCTCCTAAGGGATTGTGGAGAGGATAAGGCTGGATCGGGTCCCAGGGGGAGGCCGAGGCGGGGCAACTGAAGCGATTCTGTTAATATTAAGCCCCTGGATGAGGATTCTGAGCTTAGGAGCCTGTCAGCAGGATACAGCCACTTCCAGTAGATGGACATGAAGGGAGGAATTGAGAAGTTGAGCCATATCCACCTCCCATCTCCACTGGATCCCATGTCCTCCTAACCTTGAGAAGGCGAGGTCCATGTATAGGAATCAAAGCCCCTACACCTTCTCAGATGCCCTCAACTGTCTCTTTCTTTCTCTTGATCAAACACCACCTGTGCCAAGCTGTCCCCTTGCTTCTGCATTTGTATGAAGTACAATGTCACGGGGCATGACATCTGGCTTTCTGAGCATTTTCTAGGGAACAGATCACACAATCTGAAAGTGCAATTCTGTCAGCTCCCTCTGGATGCAACCTTGACTAAAGAGAAATAAAAATGGAAGGAAACTGGGCAAACAAATGCCCCTTTCCTCTTCAATGTTAATGGCTTCAAAAAGTGGTTGTTGTTGTTTTTTTTTCTTTGCAAACCTTCGCAAGAAGTCCAGGGTGCAAGGAAACATACCTATGAGGACCCAGTGCATCTCTAACACACTCGGCAGAAGCCTCCAACAGCACAGCAACACATAGCATGGTACTGCTTTGCATCTTTCCTTGCCCCACTTCCCCCTTTCTGCCTGTGCTCTCAACACCTCCATCTTGCAACTCCCAAACAAATGGTTAGTACCTTAATTCCACTGACACTGCTTTCACAAGGACCTGGGCTAAAGTACATGGCTTTACCAAGTGTGAAGGTCAAGCAAGTTGTGATAGGCCCCATCAGAGCCAGAATGTGATCCTGGGGGATAGAACTTCTACATGACTTATCTCTGTGCCACATTACACTGCTTTTGCTTAGCACAGAATTTGGCACATGGTATGTATTCCACAAGGACCTGAAATATATGGCATCAAATTGAGTATATGAGAACCAGAAAAAAAGCCTGAACACCGCCCCCACCTGCCCCCCAAAAAATGTTTTCTTCCAAGGTGAATGAGTTAGGAGACTCTGAGCTCCTGCCAGCACCACCTGGTAAAATAGGGGCACTTCCAAGAAGTCTTGAAAAGGGTCAAGCATCATATACTACCCTAGATTAGTCAGGGCTTTCCAGAGAAACAGAACCAAAAAGAATTCAGAGAGAGAGAGAGAGAGTGATTTACTATGAGGAATTGCCTCACATGATTATGGAGGCTAAGTCCCACATTCTGCCATCTGCAAGCAAGAGACCCAGGAAAGTCAGTTGTGTAAGGCAGTCTGCATGTGAGGATCTGAGAACCAGCGAAACTGACAGCATAAACCCCAGTGTGAGGGAGGGAAGG